>NW_026530591.1:0-52874 GCF_024509145.1 Vidua macroura | reverse complement strand
GGGGGGTCCCGGGGGGGTCCCGGTTTCGTCCCGGGGGTCCTGATCCGGTCCCGGGGGTCCCGTTCTGCTCCCGGGGGGTCCCGATCCGGTTCTGGGGGTCCCGATCCCGGTCCCGGGGGTCCCGTTCTGCTCCCGGGGGGGTCCCGGGGGGGGTCCCCGATCCGGTTCCGGGGGTCTCGGGGGGGTCCCGATCCGGTCCCGGGGGTCCCGTTCTGCTCCCGGGGGGGGTCCCGGGGCCGTTGGCCGGGGCGGGGGAGGGGCGTCAGAGCCCCCCCCCCCTCGGAGCAGGCCGGGGGGGCGGCTTCCGCTTGATCCCCAGGTAGATGGCAACTGGGGGGAGGGGACAGGTGGGTCCGGGGGGGGTCCCCGGGCCCGGGGGGGGGGTCCCGGGGTGAAGGGGGGAGGGGCGGCCCCCACCTTGTGAGCGCAGGTCCCCCGATTCCCGCAGGTTCGTCTGCGACCCTGGGGGCAGGTGGGGGGGGGGGGGGGGGGGGGGGGGTGTCAGGGGTGGGGTGGGGGGGAGAAACCCCCAAAATAACCCCCAGCCCCCACCCCCCCCCCCAAAAAAAAAATCCCATCCCAAAAAAAATCCCAGTCCAAAAAAAACCCACCCCAAAAAATCCCCCAACCCCAAAAATCCCACCCCCAAAATAAACCCGATCCCCCCCCCAAAAAAAATACCACAACCCCAAAAAATCCCACCCCCAAAAAATCCCAGTCCCAAAAAAATCCCAGTCCAAAAAAATCCCACCCCAAAAAATCCCCCAACCCTAAAAAATCCCATCCCAAAAATCCCACCCCCAAAAAATCCCCCAACCCCAAAAAAATCCCATCCAAAAAAATCCCATCCAAAAAATCCCCAACCCCAAAAACCCCACCCCAAAATCCCCCAGCCTGGGACAGGTGACACAGGTGCCCCCCCAGTGCTCCAGGTGCCCCCCCCAGGTGTCCCAGGTGCCCCCCCAGGTATCTCAGGTGCCCCCCCAGGTGTCCCAGGTGCCCCGCCAGGTGCCCCAGGTGCCCCCCAGGTGCTGCCCAGGTGTCCCAGGTGCCCCCCCAGCTGCCCCAGGTGCCCCCCCAGGTGCCCCAGGTGCTGCCCAGGTGTCCCAGGTGTCCCAGATGCCCCGCCAGGTGCCCCCCAGGTGCTGCCCAGGTGTCCCAGGTGCCCCCCCAGGTGCCCCAGGTGCCCCCCCAGGTGCCCCAGGTGCCCCCGCAGTTGTCCCAGGTGCCCCCCAGGTGTCCCCCCCAGGTATCTCAGGTGCCCCCCAGGTGCTGCCCAGGTGCCACTCACGGATCTTGGTGGCGCCGGGGCCGGGCGTGGCCGAGACGCAGCGATTGGAGCTCTGGCGGCGGGAGGGGTCGAGGGACACCCTGGGACAGGTGAGGGGACAGGTGAGCAGGGACAGGTGAGCAGGGACAGGTGAGCAGGGACAGGACCCAGCCAGGTGAGGGGACAGGACCCGGCCAGGTGAGCAGGGACAGCGGGCGAGGCCCAGGTGAGCAGGATGGAGCCGGCAAGGTGAGAAGGAGGAGGAAGATGAAGGCCCCAGGTGAGCAGGAAAAGGGGTGAACCCCCCAGGTGAGGAACAGGAGCCCCCCCAGGTGTGTCTGACCCCCCCCCAGGTGTGTCTGACCCCCCCAGGTGACCCTGCCAGGTGCGCTCACCTGCGGGTCAGCTTGGAGGTGATCTGACCCCCCAGGTGTGTCTGACCCCCCCAGGTGTGTCTGACCCCCCAGGTGACCCCCCCAGGTGTGTCTGGCCCTGCCCAGGTGTGTCTGACCCCCCCCAGGTGTGTCTGACCCCCCAGGTGTGTCTGGCCCTGCCCAGGTGTGTCTGACCCCCCCAGGTGTGTCTGACCCCCCAGGTGTGTCTGGCCCCTGCCCAGGTGACCCCCCCAGGTGTGTCTGGCCCTGCCCAGGTGTGTCTGACCCCCCAGGTGTGTCTGACCCCCCAGGTGTGTCTGACCCCCCAGGTGTGTCTGGCCCTGCCCAGGTGCGCTCACCTGCGGGTCAGCTTGGAGGTGATCTTGCTCAGCAGCGTGGCCGTGGGGCGGGGCCGGGGGGAGGCGGGCGGCGGGGGCGGGGGGGGGGCGAGGCGGGGGGAGGGGCTCCCGCGCCCCCCCCCCCGGCGCTCGCGCCCGGCCCCGCCCCCCGGCCCCGCCCCCCCGTGGAAGGTGCTGCGGGCGGAGCAGCCGCGGGCCAGGTGCGCCAGGTGAGCCCCCGCCCAGCGAGTGGCTGGAGGGGGACGGCGGCGGGCGGGACGGCAGGCTGGGGGGGGGGACAGGTGACGTCACAGGTGACGTCACACTCAGGTGACCCCACACACAGGTGACATCACACAGGTGATACCACAGGTGACGTCACACACAGGTGACGTCACACACAGGTGACCCCACAAACACACAGGTGACATCACACAGGTGATACCCACAGGTGACGTCACACAGGTGACGTCACAAACACACAGGTAACATGCACAGGTGACATCACACAGGTGACGTCACACACAGGTGACATCACACAGGTGACATCACACAGGTGACACCCACAGGTGACATCACAGGTCACGTCACACAGGTGACCCCACAAACACACAGGTAACACGCACAGGTACACCCACAGGTGACATCACACAGGTGACGTCACAGGTGATGTCACGGGTGACACCAGAGGTGACAATCACACCCACAGGTGACACCCACAGGTGACTCCTGAGACCCACAGGTGGACCCCACAGATGACATCCACAGGTGGATTCTGGGGCGAATTTGGGTGATTTGGGGTGATTTCAGGGATTTCAGGGGATTTCGGGGGTGCCAGGTGTGCCCTCTCACCTGTCCTTGCCGTTGGGCAGCAGCAGGTGCCGCTCCCCAGGTGGGTTTGGGGTCTCAGGTGGGTTTGGGTGATTTGGGGTGGATTTTGGGGTGATTTTGGGGTGATTTGGGTTGATTTCAGGTGATTTTCGGGTGTGCCAGGTGCGCCCTCTCACCTGTCCTTGCCGTTGGGCAGCAGCAGGTGCCGCTCCCCAGGTGGGTTTGGGGTCTCAGGTGGGTTTGGGTGATTTTGGGGTGGATTTTGGGGTGATTTGGGTTGATTTCAGGGGATTTCGGGGGTGCCAGGTGTGCCCTCTCACCTGTCCTTGCCGTTGGGCAGCAGCAGGTGCCGCTCGCCCCCCCGAGCACACGTAGGTGTTCCTGCGGCCCATCACGCTGGGGGGCACGTGGGGCTGGGGGGACAGGGGGGCACCTGGGCTCACCTGGGCTCACCTGGGCTCACCTGAGCTCACCCCAGAGCCACAGGGACCCCCCCCCGCGGCTCTTCTGCCCTTCCCCAGGTGTGCCCAGGTATCCCCCCAGGTGTGCCCAGGTGTCCCTCAGGTATCCCAGGTGTGCCCAGGTGTCCCCCCAGGTATCCCAGGTGTGCCCAGTGTCCCCCCAGGTGTGCCCAGGTGTCCCCTCAGGTATCCCAGGTGTGCCCAGGTGTGCCAGGTGCGCACCACACAGTCCAGGTGCCTCCCAGGTGTGCCCAGGTGCCCCCCAGGTGCCCCCCAGGTGTGCCCAGGTGCCCCCCCAGGTATCCCAGGTGTGCCCAGGTGCCCCCCCAGGTATCCCAGGTGTGCCCAGGTGCCCCCCCAGATGTGCCCAGGTGCACACCGCGCAGTCCGGGTGCCCCCAGCCCCCCCCAGGTGCCCCCCCAGGTGCCCCCCAGGTGTGCCCAGGTGCCCCCCCAGGTATCCCAGGTGTGCCCAGGTGTGCCCAGGTGCGCACCGCGCAGCTCGGGTGCCCCCAGCCCCCCCAGGTGCCCCCCAGGTGTGCCCAGGTGTGCCCAGGTGCCCCCCCAGGTGTGCCCAGGTGTGCACCGCGCAGTCCGGGTGCCCCCAGCCCCCCCCAGGTGCCCCCCAGGTGTGCCCAGGTGTGCCCAGGTGTGCCCAGGTAATCCCAGGTGTGCCCAGGTATCCCAGGTGTGCCCAGGTGTGCCCAGGTGCCCCCCCAGGTGTGCCCAGGTGTGCCCAGGTGCGCACCGCGCAGTCCGGGTGCCCCCAGCCCCCCCAGGTGCCCACCCCAGGTATCCCAGTGCCCCCCCAGGTGTGCCCAGGTGTGCCCAGGTGTGCCCAGGTGCGCACCGCGCAGTCCGGGTGCCGCTCGGGGATCTCGGCCTTGTTGGGGTTGTGGGCGCTGCTGACCAGGGGCGAGGGGGGAGGGGCGGCCCCGCCCCCTCGCCCCGCCCCCCCGGGACACGCCCCCCGGAGCCGCCGCTGCCGCGCCGCGCCGGAGCCACGCCCCGCCGGGCGCGGCCACGCCCCCGGCCACGCCCCCCTTCCCGCAGCTCCGCGGGGGGGGCGGCGCCGGGGGGGCTGCGGCGGGGCGGGGCCGAGGAGGAGGGGGCGGGGCCACCTGCGGGGTCACAGAGAGGTCACACGGGGGGGGGGGGGGTCACACCCCCCCCGGGACCCCCCCCAGGGGATCCCCAATGTCCCCCAACCTCACCAGTGTCCCCCCAGTGTCCCCATGTCCCCCAGTGTCCCCAATGTCCCCCAATGTCCTCAGTGTCCCCCATGTCCCCCTGTGTCCCCAGTCTCCCCCCAGTCTCTCCAGTGTCCCCAGTGCCATCCCAGTGTCCCCAGTGTCCCCAATGTCCCCCAGTGTCCCCAGTGCCACTCACAGAAGTCGCTGTCCCCCCTCAATGTCCCCAGTGTCCCCAATGTCCCCCAGTGTCCCCCAGTGTCCACCCAGTGTCCCCCCAGTGTCCCCAATGTCCCCAATGTCCCCAGTGTCCCCCAATGTCCCCCCAGTGTCCCCAATGTCCCAGTGTCCTCAGTGTCCCCAGTGTCCCCCAATGTCCCCCAGTCTCCCCCCAGTCTCCCCAGTGTCCCCAGTGCCATCCCAGTGTCCCCAGTGTCCCCAATGTCCCCAGTGTCCCCAGTGCCACTCACAGAAGTCGCTGTGCCCCCAGTGTCCCCAATGTCCCACAATGTCCCCAATGTCCCCAGTGTCCCCAGTGTCCCAGTGCCACTCACAGAAGTCGCTGTGCCCCCTCAATGTCCCCCAATGTCCCCAGTGTCCCCCCAGTGTCCCCAATGTCCCCCAGTGTCCCCAATGTCCCCCAATGTCCCCTATGTCCCCAGTGTCCCCCAGTGTCCCCAGTGTCCCCCGTGTCCCCAGTGCCACTCACAGAAGTCGCTGTGCCCCCAGTGTCCCCAATGTCCCACAATGTCCCCAATGTCCCCAGTGTCCCCCGTGTCCCCAGTGCCACTCACAGAAGTCGCTGTGCCCCCAGTGTCCCACAATGTCCCAATGTCCCCAATGTCCCCCGTGTCCCCATGTCCCCAGTGCCACTCACAGAAGTCGCTGTGCCCCAATGTCCCCCAATGTCCCCCTATGTCCCCCAGTGTCCCCCCGTGTCCCCCGTGTCCCCAGTGCCACTCACAGAAGTCGCTGTGCCGCCGCTGCCGGTGGTGGCCCCCCCCGCGCTGTCCCTTGCCGTGCGTCCCCGACGTCCCCGACTTGGTGGCACCGTTGGGCGCCTCGGCCGGGCCACCGCGGCCGCGACAGGGACAGGGACAGGCCGGTGCCACCCTCGGGCTGTCACCGGGGTCACCGTGTCACCGGGGTCATTGTCACCCACCCCAGGGACAGGCCAGTGCCACCCTCGGGCTGCCACCGGGGTCACAGTGTCATCAACGTCCCCAGTGTCCCCCAATGTCCCCCCAAAGTCCCCAAGGCCCAAATGCCCCTCATGTCCCCGATGTCCCCAATCCCCCCAGTGTCCCCAATCCCCCCAAATGTCCCCAGTCCCCCCGATGTCCCAGTGTCACCCACCTCTCCCCGGCGCCCCAGCAGCAGGTAGGTGGCCGTGTCCCCAATGTCCCCAATCCCCCAAATGTCCCCAGTCCCCCCAGTGTCCCCAGTGTCACCAGTGTCCCCGGTGTCACCCACTTCTCCCCTCCGTCCCAGCAGCAGGTAGGTGGCCATGTCCCCAGTGTCCCAATGTCCCCAATCCCCCCCCATGTCCCCAGTCCCCCCGATGTCCCCAGTGTCCCCAATGTCCCCAATGTCCCAATCCCCCCAGTGTCCCCAATGTCCCCAGTGTCACCCACCTCTCCCCGGCGCCCCAGCAGCAGGTAAGTGGCCGTGTCCGTGATGTCCCCAATGTCCCCAATCCCCCCCCGATGTCCCCAATGTCCTGATGTCCCCAGTGTCACCCAGCTCTCCCTGGCAGCAGTTAGCTAGCCGTGTCCCTGATGTCCCCAATGTCCCCAATCCCCCAATGTCCCCAGTGTCCCCAATGTCCCCAGTCCCCCCGATGTCCTCAATCCCCCCGATGTCCCCAATGTCCCCAGTGTCCCCAATCCCCCCCCATGTCCCCAATCCCCCCTGATGTCCCCAGTGTCCCCAATGTCCCCAGTGTCACCCACCTCTCCCCGGCGCCCCAGCAGCAGGTAGGTGGCCGTGTCCCTGATGTCCCCAATGTCCCCAGTCCCCCCGATGTCCCCAATCCCCCCAATGTCCCCAATGTCCCCAATGTCCCCCCAGTCCCCCGATGTCCCCGATGTCCCCAGTGTCACCCACCTCTCCCCGGCGCCCAGCAGCAGGTAGGTGGCCATGTCCCCATCCCCCAATGTCCCCAATGTCCCCCCCAGTCCCCCCGATGTCCCGATGTCCCCAGTGTCACCCACCTCTCCCCGGCGCCCCAGCAGCAGGTAGGTGGCCGTCACCTCGTTGTACTTGTGGGTGCTCAGCGCCTCCTTGATCTCCTCCCTCGTGTACCCCATGCCACCATCACCTCTGGGGGGGACGGGGGGACAGGGCGGTGTCACCGCGCCGGGCGCTGTCCCCGCGGTGTCCCCGGGGTGTCCCCAGGGTCCCCGTGTCCCTCACCGATGCGCTTGGTGTCCCAAAGTCCTCCTGGGGCTCCGTGTAGGGCGTCAGCTCGTCGCCCTCGTAGCCGATGTTGATCCATTTGTCCTTCATGATTTGCTGGGGGGGGGGGACACGGGGACATCAGAGGGACGGGGGACATCGGAGGGACACGGGGACATGGGTGGGACACGGGGACATGGGTGGGACACGGGGACATGGGTGGCAGAGGGGTGACGGGGGTGGCAGAAGGGGGACATGGGACAGCGCAGGGGACAGGGGTGGCACTGGGGGGGACATGGGACACCCCCAGACCCTTTCGGGACCTCCCAGGTCCCTCCCAGAAGCCCTGAGACAGCTCAAAACTGCCCCAAAACCACCCTAAAACCCCTCAAACCCCCCAAAACCTCCCCAAACCCTCCCAGACCCCCTGAGACCCCATCAAATCCACCCAAAACCCTCAAAACGGCCCCAAACCCTCAAAACCACCCCAAAATCCCTCAAAACCTCCCTAAACCCCTCCCAGAACCCCTGAGACCCCCCAAAACCACCAAAAACCACTCAAAATCACCCCAAAACCGCCCAAACTCCCTCAAAACCCCCCAAAACTGCCCCAAACCTCCTCCAAACCACCCCAAACCACCCCAAACCCGCCCCAAGCCCCGCAGGACCCCCAAAACCACCCCAAACCCCCCCCAACCTGCCCCAAAACCCCCCAAAACCACCCCAACCCCCCCAAAACTGCCCCAAACCCCCCCTAAACCACCCAAACCCCCTCAAACCTGCCCCAAAACCCCCAAAACCACCCCAAACCCACCCCAAGCCCCGTAGGATCCCCAAAAACCCCCCCCAAACCCCCCTCCAAACCACCCCAAACCTGCCCCAAACCCCCAAAACTGTCCCAAACCCCCCCAAAACCCCGCCCCAAACCCCCTCAAAACCACCCCAAGCCCCCTCAAAACCCCCAAAACCCACCCCAAGCCCCGCAGGATCCCCAACCCCCCTCCAAACCACTCCAAACCCCCCCCAAAAGCACCCGGAACCACCCCAAACCCCCTCAAAACTCCCCAAAACCTGCCCCAACCCCCTCCAAACCACCCCAAACCCCCCCCCCCAAGCCCCGTCAGGACCCCCGGGCCCCCCCCGGGCCCCCAGACCTCGAGGGTGCAGCGCTTGGCGGGGTTGAGCACCAGGAAGCGGCGCAGGATGTTCTCGCAGTCCGTGGACATGTAGAAGGGCACGCGGTACTTGCCCCGCAGGACGCGCTCCCGCAGCTCCTGGGGGGGACACGGGGGTCACCCGGGGTCACCTGGGGTCACCTGGGTCACCCGGGGTCACCTGGGCTCACCTGGGGTCACCCAGGGTCAGGGGATTTGGGACGGGGGGCACAGAGGGGACACGCGGAGGAGGGGACGCAGGAGTGGCCCTGGGCTGCTGGAGGGGGACACGGGTGACAGGAGGGACAGGAGGGGACAGGAGGGGACAGGAGGGGACAGCAGGTGGCCGTGACCATGCTTTGTCCCATCAGCGGTCACCTGGAGTCATCTGGGGTCGGGGGATTTGGGGCAGGGGGCACACAGGGGACACGCAGAGGAGGGGACGCAGGAGTGGCCCTGGGGCTGCTGGAGGGGGGACACGGGTGACAGGAGGGACAGGAGGGGACAGCAGGTGGCCGTGACCATGCTTTGTCCATCAGCGGTCACCTGGGGTCATCTGGGGTCGGGGGATTTGGGGCAGGGGGCACAGAGGGGACACGCGGAGGAGGGGACGCAGGAGGGGCTCCTGGAGGGGCCACGGGGGACACGAGGGGACAGGAGGGGACAGGAGGTGACCGCAGGTGACAATTGGCACCGGTCACCTCCAGGCCACGCCCACCACAGTGACCAGGTGACCCCTTGAGGGGTCACAGGGGGTGGCCGAGCAGGGTCAAGGCCGAGTGACCGGGAGGTGACCACAAGGACCAGACAGTGACAGGAAGTGACCGCAGGTGACAGGAGGCAACAAGAGGTGGCCACAGGTGACAGGAGGTGACCGCAGGTAACAATCAGCACCGGTCACCTCCAGGCCACGCCCACCACAGTGACCACTGACCAGGTGACCCCTCAGGGGTCACAGGGGGTGGCTGAGCAGGGTCAAAGGCCGAGTGACCGGGAGGTGACCACAAGGACCAGACAGTGACAGGAAGTGACTAGGCGGTGACAGGAGGTGACCACAGGTAACAATCAGCACCGGTCACCTCCAGGCCACGCCCACCACAGTGACCACTGACCAGGTGACCCCTCAGGGGTCACAGGGGGTGGCCGAGCAGGGTCAGGGCCGAGTGACCGGGCGGTGCCAGGACGTGACCGGGCGGTGCCGGGAGGTGACCAGGCAGTGAGAGGAGGTGACCACAGGTAACAATCGGCACCGTCACCTCCAGGCCACGCCCACCACAGTGACCACTGACCAGGTGACCCCTCAGGGGTCACAGGGGGTGGCCGAGCTGGGTCAGGGCCGAGTGACCGGGCGGTGCCAGGACGTGACCGGGCGGTGCCAGGACGTGGACCGGGCGGTGCCAGGAGGTGACCGGGCGGTGCCGGGAGGTGACCAGGCCGTGCCAGGAGGTGGCCGGGCGGCGCCCAGCGGTCACCTTGAGGTTGTGGCCGTCGAAGGGCAGCGAGCCGCTGACCAGCGTGTAGAGGATGACCCCCAGGCTCCAGATGTCCACCTCGGGCCCGTCGTACTTCTTGCCCTGGAAGAGCTCGGGGGCGGCGTAGGGCGGCGAGCCGCAGAACGTGTCCAGCTTGGAGCCCCGCGAGAACTCGTTGCTGAAGCCGAAATCGGCGATCTTGATGTTGGCGTCGGCGTCCAGCAGCAGGTTCTCGGCCTGGGGACAGCGGGGACATCGGTGGGGACATCGGTGGGGACATCGGTGGGGACGGGGACATTGTCACAGGAACGGGGACAGTGGCACAGGGACACTGGGATGGGGACACTGGGATGGGCACAGGGACACTGGGATGGGATGTTGATGTTGGCGTCGGTGTCCAGCAGCAGGTTCTCGGCCTGGGGACAGCGGGGACATCGGTGGGGACAGGGACACTGTCACAGGAATGGGGACAGTGGCACAGGGTCACTGCCAGAGGGACAGGGACACTGGGATGGGGACACTGGGATGGACACAGGGACACTGGGATGGATCTCGGTACTGGCATCAGTGTCCAGCAGCAGGTTCTCGGCCTGGGGACATCGGCGGGGACGGGGACATTGTCACAGGAATGGGGACAGTGGCACAGGGACACTGGGATGGGGACACTGGGATGGGGACACTGGGACGGGATCTCGGTGTTGGCGTCGTGTCCAGCAGCAGGTTCTCGGCCTGGGGACACTGGGGACATGGGGACAGGGCCAGCAGGATGGACACAGGGACAAGGACACAGGGACAGGGACACTGGGACGGGCCACGAGAATGGACATGAGGACATCAGGGCAGGGACACAGGGACAAGGACACAGGGACAAGGACATGGGGACACCGGGATGGACACAGGACAGGGACACCGGGATGGACACCGGGACACGGACATGGGGACACCGGGATGGACGTGGGGACACTGGGACAAGGACACTGGGACAAGGACACGGGGACATCGGGACGGACACAGGGACACGGACATGGGACACCAGGATGGACACAGGACAGGGACACTGGGATGGACACAGGGACAAGGACATGGGGACACCAGGATGGACACAGGACAAGGGACACTGGGACAGGGACACTGGGACAGGGACACGAGAATGGACATGAGGACATCAGGGCAGGGACACAGGGACAAGGACATGGGGACACCGGGATGGACGTGGGGACACCGGGATGGACACAGGACAGGGACACCGGGACGGACACAGGGACACGGACATGGGACACCAGGATGGACACAGGACAGGGACACCGGGATGGACACAGGGACAAGGACGTGGGGACACCGGGATGGACGTGGGGACACCGGGATGGACACGGGGACACTGGGATGGACATGGGGACACCGGGATGGACGTGGGGACACCGGGACGGACACGGGGACGTCCCCCCCCCCCCCCCCCCGTGGTGCCACCCCGCGTGTCCCCCCCGGTGTCCCCGTGTCCCACCTTGAGGTCCTGTGCACGATGTTCTTCTGGTGGCAGTAGTGCACGGCCGAGACGATCTGGGCACAGGGGGTGGCACTGTCACCGCCGGTCCCCGGCGTGTCCCAGCCCCTCGCACACGTCCCCAGACCCCCCTGGATGTCCCCAAAGCCCCCTGGATGTCCCCAAACCCCCCCTGAATGTCCCCAAAGCCCCCTGGATGTCCCCAAGCCCCCCCTGGATGTCCCCAAAGCCCCCAGGATGTCCCAAACCCCCCAGGTTGTCCCCAGACCCCTCCCCAATGTCCCAGACTCCCCCCGGAGGTGTCCCCAAGCTCCCCAGAATGTCCCCAAATCTCTCCAGGGTGTCCCCCAACCCATCCCTGATGTCCCCAAACCCCCCCTGGATGTCCCCAGACACCCCAGGATGTCCCCAAACCCCCCCTGGATGTCCCCAGACCCCTCCCCAATGTCGCCAACCCCCCCTGGATGTCCCAGACCCCTCCCCAATGTCCCCAGACCCCTCCCCAATGTCCCCAAGCCCCCCAGGATGTCCCCAAGCCCCCCCAGAATGTCCCCCCGATGTCCCCAGACCCCCGAGGTTGTCCCCAACCCCCCCCTGGATGTCCCCAAAGCCCCCTGGATGTCCCCAAACCCCCCTGGATGTCCCAGACCCCTCCCAATGTCCCCAAATCCCTCCCCAATGTCCCCAACCCCCCCTGGATGTCCCCAGACCCCTCCCCAATGTCCCCAGACCCCTCCCCAATGTCCCCAAGCCCCCCCAGGATGTCCCCAACCCCCCCCCAGAATGTCCCCCCGATGTCCCAGACCCCCCAGGTTGTCCCCAAACCCCCCTGGATGTCCCCAGACCCCTCCCCAATGTCCCCAAACCCCCCCTGATGTCCCCAGACCCCTCCCCAATGTCCCAAGCTCCCCCAGAATGTCCCCAAATCTCTCCAGGGTGTCCCCAACCATCCCTGATGTCCCCAAACCCCCCTGGATGTCCCCAGACACCCCCAGGATGTCCCCAGACCCCCCTGGATGTCCCCAGACCCCCCCTGGATGTCCCCAAGCCCCCCTGGATGTCCCCAGACCCCTCCCCAATGTCCCCAGACCCCCCCTGGATGTCCCCCCGATGTCCCCAAACCCCCCCAGGATGTCCCCAAGCCCCCCCAGAATGTCCCCCCGATGTCCCAAACCCCCCCAGGATGTCCCCAAGCCCCCCCCCCCGATGTCCCCACCTGTCTGAACTTGGCCCGCGCCACCTTCTCCTTCATCCTCCCGTGGGACACCAGGTAATCGAACACCTCACCTGGAGGGGCACACCTGGGTGAGCCGGACCCCAAAACCCCCAAAATAATCCCCAAAATCCCCCAAAAAATCCCCCAAATCCCACACCTGGGTGAGCCACACCTGAGAGGGGTCTTGGTGGCGTCCCCAGGGAGGGTCTCAGGGTGTCCCCAGCTGTCCCAGGTGTGTCCCCAGGTGTGCCCAGGTGTGTTCCAGCTGTCCCAGGTGTGTCCCAGGTGTGTTCCCATTGTCCCCAGCTGTCCCAGGTGTGTCCCAGGAGTGTCCCCATTGTCCCCAAGCTGTCCCCAGGTGTCCCAGGTGTGTCCCAGGTGTGTCCCAGCTGTCCCAGGTGTGTCCCAGGTGTGCCCCAGCTGTCCCAGGTGTGCCCAGGTGTGTCCCAGCTGTCCCAGGTGTGCCCCAGCTGTCCCAGGTGTGCCCAGGTGTGTCCCAGCTGTCCCAGGTGTGCCCAGCTGTCCCAGGTGTGCCCAGCTGTCCCAGGTGTGTCCCCAGGTGTGCCCAGGTGTGTCCCAGCTGGCCCAGGTGTGCCCAGGTGCGTGCCCAGGTGCGTGCCCAGGTGTGCCCAGGTGTGCCCAGCTGTCCCAGGTGTGTCCCAGGTGTGTCCCCATTGTTCCCAGCTGTCCCAGGTGTGTGCCCAGGTGCGTGCCCAGCTGTCCCAGGTGTGCCCAGGTGTGTCCCAGCTGTCCCAGGTGTGCCCAGGTGTGCCCAGGTGTGCCCAGGTGTGCCAGGTGTGCCCAGGTGCGCGGTGCCCACCTGCGCTGGCGTACTCCATGACCAGGTAGAGCGTCTTCTCCGTCTCGATCACCTCAAACAGCTTCACTGGGGGGGGGTCAGCGGGACCCTCCCCAAAACGGGGACCCCTCCCCAATTCTGGGACCCCTCCCCAAAATGGGGACCCTCCCCAAAACCGGACCCTCCCCAATTCAGGGACCCTCCCCAAAACGGGACCCCTCCCCAAAACCAGGATTCCTCCCCAAAACAGGGACCCCTCCCCAATTCCAGGGACCCCTCCCCAATTCTGGGACCCTCCCCAAAATTGGGACCCCTCCCCAATTCAGGAACCCCTCCCATTTCCAGAACCCCCTCCCCATTTTGGGGACCCCTCCCCATTTCAGGAACTCCTCCCCATTTCCAGAACCCCCTCCCCATTCCTGAGACCCCTCCCCATTTCAGGGACCCCTCCCCATTTCCAGAACCCCTCCCCATTTTGGGGACCCTCTCCCCTTTTTGGGGACCCCTCCCCCTTTTGGGGACCCCTCCCCATTTTTGGGGACCCCTCCCCATTTGGGGACCCCTCCCCGCCCCCTCACCGATGTTGGGTGGTTCAGCCCCTTCATGATCCGAACTTCCCGAAACAGCTGGGGGGGGGGGGGAGCGGTCAGCGGGGGCTGGGGACCCCTCCCCAAATGAGGGGACCCCTCCCCAAATGAGGGGAGCCCCCCCCCCGGAGCCCCCCGGGACCCCTCCCCACCTTCTGCAGGCTCGTGGGGTTCAGCTGGGTCTTGTCGATGATTTTGATGGCGACCTAAAATGGGGAGGGGGTGCTGAGGGGACCCCCGGAGACCCCCCCCGGGACCCCCAAAATTGACCGGGGACCCCCAGAGACCCCCAAAATTGACCTGGGACCCCAGAGACCCCCCCGGGACCCCCAAAATTGACCTGGGACCCCCGGAGACCCCCCCTGGGACCCCCAAAATTGACCTGGGACCCCCAGAGACCCCCCGGGACCCCCAAAATTGACCTGGGACCCCAGAGACCCCCAAATTCACCTGGGACCCCCCCCCAATTCACCTGAGCCCCGTCCCATCACCCCAAACCCCCCCTGAGCCCCCTCCCACCACCCCAAATCACCCCCCAGCCCCCTCCCCAAATCCCTGAGCCCCATCCCATCACTCCCGAGCCCCCTCCCACCACCCCAAACCCCCCCTGAACCCCCTCCCCAAATCCCTGAGCCCCCTCCCACCACCCCAAATCACCCCTGAGCCCCCTCCCACCACCCCAAATCACCCCTTAGCCCCCTCCCCAAATCCCTGAGCCCCATCCCATCGCTCCCGAGCCCCCTCCCACCACCCCAAACCCCCCCTGAACCCCCTCCCCAAATCCCTGAGCCCCCTCCCACCACCCCAAACCCCCCCCTGAACCCCCTCCCCAAATCCCTGAGCCCCCTCCCACCACCCCAAACCCCCCCTGAACCCCCTCCCCAAATCCCTGAGCCCCCTCCCACCACCCCAACCCCCCCAGCCCCCTGCCCGGCCCCCTCCCCATCACCCCCAAACCCCCTCCCACCACCCCAAATCACCTCCAAGCCCCCTCCCACCACCCCAAACCCCCCCTGAACCCCCCTCCCCAAATCCCTGAGCCCCCTCCCACCACCCCAAATCCCCCTGAGCCCCCTCCCCAAATCCCTGAGCCCCCTCCCATCACCCCAACCCCCCCCAGCTCCCTGCCCGGCCCCCTCCCCATCACCCCCAAACCCCCTCCCACCACCCCAAATCACCTCCAAGCCCCTCCCACCACCCCAAACCCCCCCCAGCCCCCTGCCCGGCCCCTCCCCAGCCCCCCGAGCCCCCTCCCCACCTCTCGGCCGGTCAGCACGTGCCGGGCCAGCTTGACCTTGGCGAAGTTGCCCTTGCCGATGGTCCGCAGCAGGCGGAGTTGCCCACGTGGGGGGGCTCCTCGGCCCCCAGCGAGTTCCGGCCCCGGGGGGCGCCGGCCCCGCGCCCCGACCACCCCCCCCCGGCCTTCTCGGGGCGCCCGCTGCCCCCCGGGCCCGCCAGCTGTGCCGGGGGGGAGAGGGGGGGCTGTGAGACCCCCGCCCCGCGTGGGGGTCACCCCAAAAATCCCCTGAAATATCCCAGTGAGACCCCCCCTAAAATATCCCAGTGAGACCCCCACCCCAATTATCCCAGTGAGACCCCCCCCTAAAATATCCCAGTGAGACCCCCACCAAAATATCCCAGTGAGACCCCCACCCCAAATGGGGGCCACCCCAAAAATACCCTGAAATATCCCAGTGAGACCCCCCCAAAATATCCCAGTGAGACCCCTGCCCCGCGTGGGGGTCACCCCAAAATACCCTAATTATACAGTGAGACCCCCACCAAAATACCCCAGTGAGACCCCTGCCCCAAATGGGGGTCACCACAAAAATACCCTGAATTATCCCAGTGAGACTCCCCCCCCAAAATATCCCAGTGAGACCCCCGCTCCTAATGGGGGTCACCCCCAAAAATACACTAATTATAACAGTGAGACCCCCCCCTAAAATATCCCAGTGAGACCCCCGCCCCGCGTGGGGGTCACCCCCAAAAATACCCCTGAAATATCCCAGTGAGACCCCCACCCCAATTATCCCAGTGAGACCCCCCCTAAAATATCCCAGTGAGACCCCCGCCCCACGTGGGGGCCACCCCAAAAATCCCCTAAAATGTCCCAGTGAGACCCCCACCAAAATACCCCAGTGAGACCCTGCCCACATGGGGGCCACCCCAAAAAATCACCTAAAATACCCCAGTGAGACCCCCACAAAATATCCCAGTGAGACCCCCCCACATGGGGGTCACCCCAAAAATACCCTAATTATACAGTGAGACCCCCCCTAAAATACCCCAGTGAGACCCCCGCCCCAAATGGGGGCCACCCCAAAAATACCCTGAAATATCCCAGTGAGACCCCCACCCCCAATTATCCCAGTGAGACCCCCCCTAAAATATCCCAGTGAGACCCCCGCCCCACGTGGGGTCACCCCAGAAATCCCCTGAAATATCCCAGTGAGACCCCCCCCTAAAATATCCCAGTGAGACCCCCGCCCCAAATGGGGGTCACCACAAAAATCCCCTGAAATATCCCAGTGAGACCCCCGCCCCAAATGGGGGTCACCACAAAAATCCCCTGAAATATCCCAGTGAGACCCCGCCCCAATTATCCCAGTGACACCCCCCCTATAATATCCCAGTGAGACCCCCCCAAATGGGGGTCACCCCAGAAATCCCCTGAAATATCCAGTGAGACCCCCCCAAAATACCCCAGTGAGACCCCCGCCCCACGTGGGGGCCACCCCAAAAAATCACCTAAAATACCCCAGTGAGACCCCCCCTAAAATATCCCAGTGAGACCCCCCCCACATGGGGGTCACCCCAAAAATACCCTGATTATAACAGTGAGACCCCCCCCCAAAATACCCAGTGAGACCCTCCCCACATGGGGGTCACCACAAAAATACCCTGAAATATCCCAGTGAGACCCCCCCCAAAAAATCCCCTGAATTATCCCAGTGAGACCCCTGCCCCACGTGGGGGTCACCCCCAAAAATCCCCTGAAATGTCCCAATGAGACCCTGCCCCACGTGGGGGTCACCCCCAAAAATCCCCTGAAATGTCCCAATGAGACCCCCACCCCAATTATCCCAGTGAGACCCCCCCCCAAAATATCCCAGTGAGACCCCCGCCCCGTGTGGGGGTCACCCCAGAAATACCCTGATTATAACAGTGAGACCCCCCCCAAAAATCCCCTGAAATGTCCCAGTGAGACCCCCGCCCCAATTACGGGGTCACCCCTGAGACCCCCACCCAAAACACCACAGAGAGACCCCCGGGTCAGCCCCGGGACCCCTCCCCAAATTACGGCTGGGGGGGGGGGGGGGTGGAACCCCCCGAAATGACCGGGGTGGGGAGCGAGACCCTCCCCCCAAAAAAAACCCCCGAGACCCCTCCCCAAAATCTCGGGGTGAGCCCCCAGACCCATCACAGCGCGAGAGACCCCGGGGCCCCCCCCCAAACCCTCCCGGAGACCCCCGGGACCGCCCCAAATCCAATCCCGGGGCTCCCCGGTGCCCCCAGACCCCTCCCGGTTCCTCCCGGTGCCCCCCCCCGGTACCGGCCCAGCCCCTCCCGGTGCCCCCGGCCGCTCTCAGACCCCTCCCCCGGTGTGCCCAAACCCCTCCCGGTGTCCCCAAACCCCTCCCGGTTCCCTCCAACCCCCCCGGTTCCTCCCGGTGCCCCCCCCGGTTCCTCCCGGTGTCCCCCGGTACCCCCCAGCCCCCTCCCGGTACCACCCCTCCCTCTCCCGCTGCCCGCACCGCCCCTCCCCATCCCCCCCCGGTACCCCCCGGTTCCTCCCGGTGCCCCCCCCGGTGCCGCCGCCCCCCCCCCCGCCCCTCACCGTGTCCGCGTTGCGCTCGTTCCCCGCCGCCAGGGCGGAGCGCGAGGACATGGTCCCGGCCCGGGGGGCACCGGGGGGCGGCGGGGGGCACCGGGAGGGGCGGTGCCGCTGCCGGCGGTCCCGTTCCCGGGGGTGCTCCCGTTACCGGGGGGGGCGGAGGGGCCGGGCCGGGGCGGCCATGGCGGCCATGGCGCCGGAACCGGAAGTTGGTGGGCGGGGCCTCGCCCATAAAAGGAGCGGTCGCTGCGGGGAGAGGAGGGGCGTTGGCCCCGCCCACCGCGCGGAGCGGACCAATCAGAACGCGCCGCCCGGGCATGGAGACAGCTGGGCGCGCCCCGGGGAGGGGGCGTGGCCGAGCGCGGGCGGCGCGGCGCGATTGGCTGCGCGCTGGCCAATGGGAAGGGAGAGCGCGGGTTAACCCGTGGAGGACCGGGGAGGTCACGTGGCCCCAACGTGCCACACCTGGGGTCACCTGGGGTCACCTGTGGGGTCACCTGGGGTCACCTGTGGGGTCACACCTGGGGTCACACCTGGGGTCACACCTGGGGTCACCTGGGGTCACCTGTGGGGTCACACCTGGGGTCACACCTGGGGTCACACCTGGGGTCACCTGGGGTCATCTGGGGTCACACCTGGGGTCACACCTGGGGTCACCTGGGGTCACACCTGGGGTCACACCTGGGGTCACACCTGGGGTCACCTGTGGGGTCACACCTGGGGTCACACCTGGGGTCACCTGGGGTCATACCTGGGGTCACACCTGGGGTCACCTGGGGTCACACCTGGGGTCACACCTGGGGTCACACCTGGGGTCACCTGTGGGGTCACCCCTGGGGTCACCTGTGCCACATCTGGGGTCACCTGTGCCACCTGTGGGGTTACCTGTGCCACCTGCGCCACCCATGTCCCCTCCCCGTCACACCTGGGGTCACCTGTGGGGTCACACCTGGGGTCACCTGTGTCACCCATGCTGGCACTGCATCCTGTCCCTGTGCCACCCCCGGGGTCACCGGGTCCCCTCCCGGTGTCCTCCGTGTCCCCGGTGTCCCCTGGGTCCCCTCCCGGTGTCCCCTGGGTCCCATCCCGGTGTCCCCGCTGTCCCCGGTGTCCCCGGTGTCCCCCGGTGTCCCGTCCCGCCGCCCCCCGCCCCCTCCGCGGGCTCCCCCGGTGCCCCCGCCCCGTCCCGGTGCCCGAGCGGAACCGGGGCTGACCCTGCCCGGCCGGGGAGGCCCCTCCGGGGCGGCGCTTCCTCAGGAAACCCCCGGCCACGCCAGCGCCGCCAGTGTCCCCGCCGCCAGCGCCGCCAGTGTCACCGCCAGCGCCGCCGGTGTCACCGCCAGCACCGCCGGTGTCCCCCTCGCCGCCGCCGCCAGCGCCACCGGAGCCACCGGCGCCCGCCTGCCGCGTCCCCGCCGGTGCCAGCCCGCTGTCCGGTGCCATCCCGCTGTCTGTCCGGTGCCATCCCTCTGTCTGTCCGGTGCCACCCCGCTGTCCCCGCGCCCTCCGGTGTCCCCGGTGCCCCCCCCGGCGATGCCGCTGCTCCGGAGACCCCCGGGCGGGGCGGCGGAGGGGGGCCCGGAGGACGGGGACCCCTTCGCCGCCAACCCCGAGGGTCGCCGCCGGCGCCGCGCCACCCTGGGCGGGCTGGTGGGGCTGGGGGGCCAGCTGGGCCAGCTCGGGGGCCACCTGGGCCAGCTCGGGGGCCAGCTGGGCCAGCTGGGGGGGCCCTTCGGGCGCGGCCGCCGCCCCCCCCGCGACCCCGCGGGGCCCCGCGGGCGCCGCCGCTCCGAGGACTCGGGGGTCCCGCGGAGACCCCCGGAGGAGGCGGGCGGGGGCAAGCGGGGGTCGCTGCTGCGGCTGGCCCTGGCGACGTGGGGACAGCGCGGCGGCACCGAGAGGGCGTCGCCGGTGGAGGGACAGGCGGGGGACGGCGCGGACGGAGCGGGAGCGCGGCCCGAGAGCGGCGGGAGGGACAAGGACAAGGACGGGGACAGGGACAGGGACAGGGAGCCGCTGTCGGGTGAGTGGGGACAGCGGGGGACACGAGGGGGACGGGGGGGATTGGGGACACGAGGGGGACAAGGAGGGCTCGGGGACACGCGGGGGACGGGGGGGGATTGGGGACACGAGGGGGACAGGGGGGGATTGGGGACACGAGGGGGACAAGGAGGGCTCGGGGACACGCGGGGGACGGGGGGGGATTGGGGACAGGGGATGGGGACAGGGAACTTGGGGACAGGAGGTGACAGAGGGGGGCTTGGGGACGGTGACAGAGGCCACAGGGACACGGCGATGGTGACAAGGGACACGGGGACCTGGGGACACGCGGAGAAAGGGATGGGGACTTTGGGAGATGGGACGTGGGATGGGGACAGGGACAGGGCACAGGGGAGACACGGGGATGGGGACAGGAGACATGGGGACAGGGGGACAGGGGGACACGGGGATGGGGACAGGGGGACACAGGACGGAGACGCGGGCTGGGACAGGGGACACGGTGATGGGGACACGGGGCTGGGTGTCACGGGGCTGGGGACACGGGGACAGAGGGACACGGGGACACGGGGACAGGGGGACACGGGGACAGGGGGACAGGGGGACACGGGAATGGGGACACGGGGCTGGGTGTCACGGGGCTGGGGACACGGGGACAGAGGGACATGGGGACAGGGGGATAGGGGACACGGGGACACGGGGACAGGGGGACACGGGAATGGGGACAGGGGACACGGGGACGGGGACAGGGGGACACGGGGCTGGGGACACGGGGACAGAGGGACACGGGGACACGGGGACGGGGGACAGGGGGACAGGGGGACAGGGGGACAGGGGGATAGGGGGACACGGGGATGTGGCAGAGGGACACGGGACAGAGACGCGGGCTGGGACAGGGGACACGGGAATGGGGACAGGGGACAGGGGCACAGGGGGACACGGGGACACGGGGACAGGGGGACACGGGGATGTGGCAGAGGGACACGGGACGGAGACGCGGGCTGGGTCAGGGGACACGGGGACAGGCGACACGGGGACACGGGGACACGGGGCTGGGGACACGGAGCCCACGCGTCCCCGCCGGGTGCCGCGCAGTGCTGGAGATCCTGGAGCTGATCCAGCGGCGGGAGCTGGTGGCGGCGGACGCGCAGATCATCGCGCTGGAGGCCGAGTGCGCGCTGTCGCCGTCGCGCCCGCCGTCCCCGTGCCCCCTCCCCGCGCCCCCCTCCGCGGGGACCCCGCCGCCGTCGCCGGTGCCGGCGGGCGGGCGGCGGGCGCGGGACGTGGCGCTGCTCTACCGGGCGCTGCTGGCGCAGCTCTGGGCCGTGGTGGGCGAGGCGGTGGCCGCGGGGCGAGCGGTGGCCCCGCTGCGCGCCGTGGTGGCCGTGCTGGAGCAGGAGGAGGCGGCGGACGCGCGGAGCCCGCCCGGGACCCACCCGGGGCGGCCGCGGGGGCTGCGGCGCCGCTGGCACGAGGCGGTGGCCAGGGCGGCGAGCGAGCGGCTGGCGCAGGTGGCCCCGGCGGGCGGGCTGGGGGCCCGGCTGGCCGCGCTGGCCGCCAGGGTGGTGGGCGACCTGGGGGTCGTGCGGAGCCACGTGGCGCCCGCGTACCCCCCCGAGTACGGCGCGCTCGGGGTCTACGCCCGCGGCTACCACCGAGCGCTGGCCCAGCAGCTGCGGGCGCTGGCCCAGAGGCCCCTGGCCGTGCCCGACCTGTACCTGCTGCTCGACTGGCACAGCAACGCCTACCCCAGGTGAGACACCTGGGGGCCCCCAACATCTGCCCCAGAGCCGCACCCACCCCGGGTGAGACACCTGGGCACCCCCAAAATCTGCCCCGCGGCAACGCCCACCCCGGGTGAGGCACCTGGGGGCCCCCAAAATCTGCCCCAGACCCGCGCCCACCCCGGGTGAGACACCTGGGGACCCCCAAAATCTGCCCCGCCCACCCCGGCACAGAGAGTGTCACCCCTGGGACACCCAGGGGACCCCTCGTGGCACCTGTGCGACCCCCCCCCAGAACCCTGTGACACCCCCCAAAACCTGCCCCACCCACCGCGGGTGGTGTCAGCCCCCAACACCCGTCCCCCCGTGTCCCCCCCCCGTGTCCCCGGGGTGTCCCCGGGGTGTCCCCAGACACCCACCGGGGCTGTCCCCCACCCCCCCAGGGAGGTTTTGGGGCACCCCGAGGTGGGGGCGCTGCTGCGGGCACAGGAGTTGGGGCCCCTGCTGCCCCCCGAGACCCAGCGCGACCTCGAGAGCTCCTGCATCGCCGCCGTCAAGGTGGGGACACCGGCGACACCGGGCTGGGGACACGGCGGGCGCCGGGGCGGGGGGGCGGCAGGGGGCTCCGCGCCCCGCTGCCCCCCACGCCCACGCCGTGTCCCCGCCGTGTCCCCTCGCTGCCCCAGGCCAAGGTGGAGGTGGCCGTGGCGCAGGAGCTGCAGCTCAGCGAGGACACGTGGCCCGAGGATGTCACCAGCCAGGACATGGAGGAGGGGCTGGCCACGCGCGTCACCGGGGTACGGCCACGCCACCCCCCGGAGCCTGTCCCTGTCCCCCGGGGTGGCCCCTGGGGACCCCGCTGTGAGCCCGCCGAGGGGCCAGCGGTGGCCCGGGGGACACCGTGGCAGTGGCAGTGTCCCCACGGCTCAGGGGACGCCGTGGCCGTGTCCCCACACCCGCGGTGGCCGTGTCCCCACACCCACGGTGGCCGTGTCCCCACGGCTCAGGGGATACCACAGCCATGTCCCCACACCCGCGGTGGCCGTGTCCCCACAGCTCAGGGGACACTGTGGCCGTGTCCCCACACCCACGGTGGCCGTGTCCCCACAGCTCAGGGGACACCACGGCCGTGTCCCCACACCCGCGGTGGCCGTGTCCCCACAGCTGCTGCGGGCGCACGTGGACCGAGCCCCCCAGGTGACCCCCGAGTTCGGGCGGGAGATGGCCCACAGCCTGCTGGGCGTGCTGGTGGCCTTCCTGCACAGGTGGGACACCCCGGGGACACCCTGGGGACACCCGTGGGGGACATGGGGGGGCGGAGGCGGGGTGGCACGGCAGCCGCCGTGTCCCCCGCGTGGCCCGTCCCAGCTCCCCGGTGCCACCGCGGTGACCGGGGCGCCCCCAGTTTCCAGCGGAAGGTGGAGCGGTTCCTGGAAGCCCCCGGCGAGCTCCCCCCGCCCGACGGCGCCCCCGGCCGCGCCATCGCCTTGGCCAACTGCTGCCCCCCCTTCAGGTGAGGCCACCGGGGGTCCCCCCGCGTCCCCGGGGGTCCCCGCGGCGCCCTGACCCCGCCCGGTGTCCCCTCGGGCAGGGCCTTCGCCGAGCGGCTGGCGCAGTTCGGGCACCCCGAGAGCGAGGAGCCGCGGCGCCAGGCCCACGCCGCGCTGGACCGGGTCACCCGCGCCTGCGGCCACCTCCTCACGCGGCGCCTCTTCGAGGACCTCAAGGTGTCCCCAGGGCGGGCGGGGGACGGCCGTGGGCGTGACGAGGAGCTTTGTTGGGTGCTGGGTGGGGTGACAATTGTGGGACGTGGTGGCCACACCTCTGGGACATGGTGGCCATCACTGGGTTGGGTTGGGTGACACCTGTGGGACATGGTGGCCACACCTCTGGGACATGGTGGCCATCACTGGGTGCTGGCTTGGGTGACACCTGTGGGACATGGTGGCCACATCTCTGGGACATGGTGGCCATCACTGGGTGCTGGGTTGGGTGACACCTGTGGGACGTGGTGGCCACATCTCTGGGACATGGTGGCCATCACTGGGTGCAGGGTTGGGTGACAATTGTGGGACGTGGTGGCCATCACTGAGAGTTTTGTTGGGTGACAATTGTGGGATGTGGTGGCCGTCACTGGGTGCTGGCTTGGGTGACACCTGTGGGACATGGTGGCCACATCTCTGGGACATGGTGGCCATCACTGGGTGCTGGGTTGGGTGACAATTGTGGGACGTGGTGGCCATCACTGAGAGTTTTGTTGGGTGACAATTGTGGGACATCATGGCCATCACTGGGTGCTGGCTTGGGTGACACCTGTGGGACATGGTGGCCACATCTCTGGGACATGGTGGCCATCACTGGGTTGGGTTGGGTGACACCCGTGGGACACGGCGACCATCACCGGGCGCTGGTGGCCGACCCAGGTGCCACCCGCGGGTGGGCGCTGCGGTGACGCCCCCGCGTGCCACCCCCAGCCCCACTTTGGCAAGCTGATGAAGCGCAAGTGGCTGACGAGCTCGGACGCCTTCGACGCCATCGTGATGCTCATCACCGGCTTCGCGCAGACGCTGCGCCCGCTGCACCCCGAGCCCCACCAGGTGTGCGGGGCCCGGGTCCTGCGTGGGGCTGGGTGACACCCGTGGGACACCGTGACATCAGTGGGGACTTGGGTTGGGTGACACCCGTGGGACACCGTGCCATTGTTGGGTGTTGCGTTGGGTGACACCTCTGGGACATTGTGACATCAATGAGAAGCAGGGCTGGGTGACACCCGTGGGACACCGTGCCATTGTTGGGTGTCGCGTTGGGTGACATCCATGGGCGCGATGGCCATGGGACTTTGTTGGGTGCTGCTCTGGGTGACACCGCGGGCACGGTGGCCACACCGGGGCCACCCTGGGTGACACTGTGGGCACAGTGGCCGTGCCAGGGCTGCTCTGGGTGACACCGTGGGCACGGTGGCCATGCTGGGGCTGCCCTGTGTGACACCACGGGCGCGGTGGCCACACTGGGGCCACTCTGGGTGACACCGTGGGCACGGTGGCCACACTGGGGCCACCCTGGGTGACACTGTGGGCACAGTGGCCGTGCCAGGGCTGCTCTGGGTGACACCGTGGGCACGGTGGCCATGCTGGGGCTGCCCTGTGTGACACCACAGGCGCGGTGGCCATGCCAGGGCCACCCTGGGTGACACCACGGGCACGGTGGCCGTGCCGGGGCCACCCTGGGTGACACTGTGGGCACAGTGGCCGTGCCAGGGCTGCTCTGGGTGACACTGTGGGCACAGTGGCCATGCTGGGGCCACCCTGGGTGACACCATGGGCACGGTGCCATTCCTGGCGCTGCCCTGGCTGACACCGCGGGCACGGTGGCCGTGCCAGGGCTGCCCTTGGTGACACCGTGGGTGCGGTGGCCACACTGGGGCCACCCTGGGTGACACTGCGGGCATGGTGGCCACACTGGCGCTGCCCTGGGTGACACCGTGGGCACAGCGGCCATGCCAGGGCCACCCTGGGTGGCACCGCGGGCACGGTGGCCACACCGGGGCCACTCTGGGTGACACCACGGGCGCGGCGGCCGTGCCGGGGCCGCCCTGGGTGACACCGCGGGCACGGTGCCATTTCTGGCGCTGCCCTGGGTGACACCGCGGGCACAGTGGCCACACCAGGGCCACTCTGGGTGACACCGCGGGCACGGTGCCATTTCTGGCGCTGCCCTGGGTGACACCGCGGGCGCGGCGGCCGCGCTGGCCCCGCGCTGCCCCGTGCCAGGTGCTGGTCAGCGAGCTGCACCGCCGCGTGCTCATCGAGTACGTGCGGCCGCTGCTGCAGGGGCGCCTGGTCTGCGCCTCGGCCAAGGCGCGCGCCCGCGTGGCCGCCCGGCTGGGCGACGAGGCCCGGCAGCTCCGCGAGCTCTTCACGCGCCTGGTGAGACCCCCCGGGACCCGCCGGGCGCTGGGGCGGGCGACACCCGCGGCCGCGACACCCGTGGGACGTCGCCGGGGGTTGGGTTGGGTGGCACCCGCGGGACGTCACTGGGGGTTGGGTGACCCCCATGTGACATTGATGGGTTGGGTGGCACCTGTGGGACATCGTTTGGTTTGGTGGCACCTGTGGGACATTGGTGGGTTTGGTGGAACCTGTGGGACATCGTTTGGTTTGGTGGCACCCGTGGGACATTGATGGGTTGGGTGGCACCCATGGGACATTGGTGGGTTGGGTGGCACCCATGGGACATTGGTGGGTTGGGTGGCACCCATGGGACATTGGTGGGTTGGGTGGCACCCATGGGACATCGCTGGGTTTGGTGGAACCTGTGGGACATCGTTGGGTTGGGTGGCACCCATGGGACATTGATGGGTTTGGTGGCACCTGTGGGACATCGTTTGGTTTGGTGGCACCCATGGGACATCGCTGGGTTTGCTGGAACCTGTGGGACATCGTTGGGTTGGGTGGCACCCATGGGACATCGTTTGGTTTGGTGGCACCCATGGGACATCGCTGGGTTTGGTGGAACCTGTGGGACATCGTTGGGTTGGGTGGCACCCATGGGACATTGGTGGGATGGGTGGAACCTGTGGGACATCGTTTGGTTTGGTGGCACCCATGGGACATCGCTGGGTTTGCTGGAACCTGTGGGACATCGTTGGGTTGGGTGGCACCTGTGGGACATTGGTGGGTTGGGTGACACCCATGGGATATTTTTTGGGTTGGGTGACACTTGTGGGACATCAGTGGCAGTTGGGTGCCACCCGTGTGACATTGCTGGGTTGGGTGGCACCCACGGGACATTGGTGGGTTTGGTGGCACCCATGGGACATTTTTGGGTTGCGTGGCACCTGTGGGACATCACTGGGGGTTGGGTGACACACATGGGACATTGGTGGGTTTGGTGGCACCTGTGGGACATTTCTGGGTTGGGTAACACCTGTGGGACATTGGTGGGTTTGGTGGCACCTGTGGGACATCGTTGGGTTTGGTGGCACCCATGGGACATCACTGTGGGTTGGGTGACACCCGTGGGACATTGGTGGGATGGGTGGCACCCACGGGACATCGTTGGGTTTGGTGGAACCTGTGGGACATTGATGGGTTGGGTGGAACCTGTGGGACATCACTGGGGGTTGGGTGGCACCCATGGGACATTGGTGGGTTGGTGGCACCTGTGGGACATCGTTGGGTTTGGTGGCATCTGTGTGACATTGCTGGGTTGGGTGGCACCCGTGGGACATCAGTGGCAGTTGGGTGACCCCCGTGGCCGCGGCGGCCGCCGCCGGGCGCTGAGGTGTCCCCGATGTCCCCGATGTCCCCGATGTCCCCGCTGTCCCCGCAGGACTCGGCGTCGCCCTGGCTGGACTCGGTGGTGCCGCGGCTGCGGGAGCTGCTGGTGCTGGAGGACACGGCCGCGCTGCAGATGGAGGTCGGCGCCCTGGCCAGGGACTTCCCCGACGTCCGGTGGGTGCGGGGACCCCCGCCGGGGGGGGGTGACACAACCGGGGGTGGCACCGCGGGGAGGGGGGGGGGGGGGGTGACACGGCCGGCCACGGTAGCCACGGGCAGGAGGCGGCGAGCCCGCGGCGACCGAGCGGGGGTGACCGGACGTGGCCTCGGGCCCTTCCCGGCAGCCCCCGCCCCGCTCCTGCCGCCGGGAAGCGGCCGCGGCCGGGCGCCAGCTCCCCTCCCCCTGTCCCGGTGCCGGTCCCGGGGGACCGGTGGCACGCGCGGCCACACCGGGGGGGGGGGGGGGGACGCGGCGGGGGAGGGGACACCAGTTAAAACCGGGCAGGGGGGAACTGGGACCGGTTAAACCGCGGGGGGAGGGGGTCACCCCGGAGCTGGGCGCGCCCCAAAATCCGCCTCTCCCCAAACCCCGGGGCTCCGGGACGGGGGTGCGGATTTTGTCGCCGCTGACCGCCGGTCCCCGCTGTCCCCTCGCTGTCCTCTCGCTGTCCCCGCTGTCCCCTCGCTGTCCCCGCTGTCCCCTCGCTGTCCCCCCGCTGTCCCCCCGCTGTCCCCTCGCTGTCCCCTCGCTGTCCCCGCTGTCCCCCCGCTGTCCCCCCGCTGTCCCCTCGCTGTCCCCTCGCTGTCCCCCCGCTGTCCCCGCTGTCCCCTCGCTTGTCCCCTCGCTGTCCCCGCTGTCCCCTCGCTGTCCCCTCGCTGTCCCCTCGCTGTCCCCTCACTGTCCCCTCGCTGTCCCCTCGCTGTCCCCCCGCTGTCCCCTCACTGTCCCTCGCTGTCCCCTCGCTGTCCCCCCGCTGTCCCCTCGCTGTCCCCTCGCTGTCCCCCCGCTGTCCCCCCGCTGTCCCCTCGCTGTCCCCTCCCTGCCCCTCGCTGTCCCCGCAGGCGGCGGCACGTGGCCGCGCTGCTGGACGCGCGGGGGCTGCGGGCGCAGGGCCCCCGGCGCGAGATCCTGGGGGTGCTGCAGGATCTGGGGGGGTCGGAGGCCGAGCCGGGGCCGCCCCCCCCGCCCCGGCACCGGACGTTCTTCTCGGAGCTGCCGGCGCCGCGCCCCGTGCGCTGCCTCCCGTTCCACCTGCCCCGGCTGCGCCTGCCGCGCCGCAGCCCCGCCAGGACCCCCCCGTGACCCCCCCCGGGACCCCCAGAACCGCCGGGTTTGGGGCTGTCCCCGCTGCCCCGAGATGGGGACACCCCAAATCTGGGCGCGACCCCCCCCCCCCCCCCCCCCCACAATTCCTCCCAGTGTGTAAATGAGGCCGTAAATTAACGCGGCGTTCCCGTGTCCTCGTCCTTGGGGACGCCGCGGGGGGCTTGGGGACACGAGGGGCCCTCCCGTGGTGGCCACACCGCGGGAAGGGCCACCAGGGCCGCGCTGGGAGCCACCGCACGGCGGGGACGAGGGGACAATGCGGGGACACTGCGGGGACAATGCGGGACGAGGGGACAATGCGGGGGCAAGGGGACACGGCGGGGACGAGGGGACACTGCAGGGATAAGGGGACACGGTGGGGACAAGGGGACGCTGAAGGGACAAGGGGACAATGCGGGACGAGGGGACACTGCAGGGACACTGCAGGGACAATGCGGGGACAAGGGGACACTGCAGGGACAAGGGGACAATGCGGGACGAGGGGACACTGAAGGGATAAGGGGACACGGTGGGGACAAGGGGACGCTGAAGGGATAAGGGGACAATGCGGGGACACTGCGGGGACAATGCGGGGACGAGGGGACACTGCAGGGATAAGGGGACACGGTGGGGACAAGGGGACGCTGAAGGGATAAGGGGACAATGCGGGGACGAGGGAACACGACAGGGACAATGCGGGGACAAGGGGACAATGCGGGACGAGGGGACAATGCGGGGACGAGGGGACACTGCAGGGACAATGCGGGGACAAGGGGACACTGCAGGGACAAGGGGACACTGAAGGGATAAGGGGACAATGCGGGGACACTGCGGGGACACAGCAGGGCTAAGGGGACACGGCGGGGACGAGGGGACACTGCAGGGACAATGCGGGATGAGGGGACAATGCGGGACGAGGGGACAATGCGGGGACGAGGGGACACTGCAGGGACAATGCGGGGACAAGGGGACAATGCGGGACGAGGGGACACTGCAGGGATAAGGGGACAATGCGGGGACACTGCGGGGACAATGCGGGGACGAGGGAACACGACAGGGACAATGCGGGGACAAGGGGACAATGCGGGACGAGGGGACAATGCGGGGACAATGCGGGGACAATGCGGGGACAGGGGGACACCGCGGCCCTTCCCGAGGGCCGTGGCGGCGTTGGGGACAGGGCTGGGGACAGCGAGGGGTCTCGTGGGACACCCGCGGGAGGGACACTGAGGCCGCGGCCACCCCCGCCAGCTCGGGGGGGGGGGCCCTGGGTGGGTCCCCCCCCTCCATCCCCGGGTCAGAAATAGTCGGGATCCGGCCAGGAAGAGGCGACAGCTAAAAATAAGTGACCGCGGCGGGAGCGGGGCCAGGGGTCACCGTGTCACCCCCGGCCCTGCCAAGGGACCGGCGGCGGCGGCGGAAGCGGCAGCGCTGGGCGGGGACCGGGGGCGCCGGTGAGGGGGGCGGGGGGGGCGCGCAGGGGGGACCCCGGCGCTGGGACGGCGTGGGGGACACTTGGGGACGGGGGTGGCACCGCGTGGGCGACAGAGAGCCGCGGGGTCCGGGCCCGGCGGGGGGACACGGGGGTGACAGCGGCGCGGCCCCGGTGAATCACCGGGCCACTGACGTCAAGGAGGGGGGGGAGGAAGGAAACCCCCCCCAAAGGGAGGAGTGCGGGGGTCGGGGGGAGCCCCCAAAGCTGGCACGGCTGGCACGGCACCCCAGGGAGCCCCAAACTGGGAAAGGGTCCCCCAAACTGGGGGAGAATCCAGATCAAACTGGGGCAGAGAATCCGCATCAAGCTGGGACCAAACTGGGAGAGAACCCACACCGGAGGCGGGAAAGGATCCCCCAAACTGGGAGAGAATCCACACCCAACTGGGAAAGGGTCCCCCAAACTGGGCAGGGACCTCCCAAACTGGGAGACAATCCACACCAAACTGGGAAAGGATCCCCCAAACTGGGCAGGGACCTCCCAAACTGGGAAAGGATCCCCCAAACTGGGAGAGAACCCACATAGGACCAGGAAAGGATCCCTCAAACTGGGCAGGGACCTCCCAAACTGGGAAAGGGTCCCTTAGCTTGGAGGGAATCCACACCCAGACTGGGAAAGGATCTCCCAAACTGGGAAGGGAGCACCCAAACTGGGAAAGGATCCCCCAAACTGGGCAGGGACCTCCCAAACTGGGAAAGGATCCCTTAGCTTGGAGGGAATCCACACCCAAACTGGGAAAGGATCTCCCAAACTGGGCAGGGATCCCCCAAACTGGGAGTGAATCCACACCCAAACTGGGAAAGGATCCCTCAAACTGGGCAGGGATCCCCCAAACTGGGAGAAAATCCCCTAAACTGGGAGTGAATCCACACCGGACTGGGAAATGATCCCCCAAACTGGGAAAAGGATCCCCCAAACTGGGCAGGGCCCCCCCCAAACTGGGAGACGCCCCCCCCCCCCCCGCCCAGTTTCTCACCCCGCGCTCCCCCTGCCGCTCACCGGCGGAACTGCAGGCGAGCGGGGGGGGGCGTGACTTGAGGAGGGCGTGGTCTCCGCCCCACCCATTTCCCCGATGATTGACAGGTGGGTGGGGCAGCGGGGCGACGCCCCCGCTGTCCCCGTGTCCCCGCGATGGCCGTGCTCGTGTCCCCGCGAGCTCCGTGTCCCCACGAGCTCCGTGTCCCCGCGAGCTCCGTGTCCCCGCTGTCCCCATGTCCCCACTGTCCCCCACTGTCCCCGCTGTCCCCGTGTCCCCTCCCCCCCAGCCCCCCTCGGTGACCCCCCCGCCCAGTGTCCCCCCCCCACCCCAAAAAACGCCACCGGAGCCGCGGAGCCGCTGGAAGCTGCTTTATTGGCCACGTTTGGGGCGGGACGAGCGCGGACGGGGGGCCCGGGGCGGCCCCGGGCGGGCACGAACACGGCACAGGGCGACAATAATTATCCTCGTTATAATAATAATAAAAAATTAAACATCTCCCGCGCAACAAAAATAGATTTATATACGGGGGGGAGTGGGGGGGGGGGGGGCGGGGGCGGAGCCAAGGCCGGCGAAGCGGAGGGGACAGGCGGGGGACAAGGCGGGCGAGGGGCGAGCAGGACACGGGAGCCCACCTGGAGGTGTCACCTGGAGGAGGGCTCACCTGGTGGGGCGGCCCTGGAGGGGCACGGGGGCGGCACCTGGGGGGTCCCCGCAGGTGGCGGAGGGGCGGCTCCGAGGAGGGGGAGGTGACCTGGAGGGGTCACCTGGAGGCCCCAGGGACCCCCGAGGGGGGACGGGGAGGTGACAGGAGTGGCACCTCCGAGCGGGGGGAGACCCCGCAGGGACACCTGAGCGGGAGGAGGTGGCCACAGGGACACCTGGAGGAGGAGGTGGCCACAGGACACCTGGAGAGGGAGGTGGCCACAGGGACACCTGGAACCGGAGGTGGCCACAGGGACACCTGGAGAGGGAGGAGGTGGCCACAGGGACACCTGGAGGAGGAGGAGGTGGCCACAGGACACCTGGAGGAGGAGGAGGTGGCCACAGGGACACCTGGAGCGGGAGGAGGTGGCCACAGGGACACCTGGAGCGGGAGGAGGTGGCCACAGGGACACCTGGAGCGGGAGGAGGTGGCCACAGGGACACCTGGAGCGGGAGGAGGTGGCCACAGGGGACACCTGGAGCCGGAGGTGGCCACAGGGACACCTGGAGAGGGAGGAGGTGGCCACAGGGACACCTGGAGCCGGAGGAGGTGGCCACAGGGACACCTGGAGCGGGAGGAGGTGGCCCGTGGAGCCCCTCGGAGCGGCGGGGGGGGGGGGGGGGACACGGGACATCTCCAGGGGGACAGAAATGACACAGGGACCTTCTGTGGGGACGGGGACGCGGCGGTGGCTTCTCCAAAACGGGGGTGGAGATGGCACCGGGACCCTCCTGGGGGTCCGGGATCGGGCGCGGGGACCTTCGGCGGGGGACTGGGACACCTCAGGTGTCACAGGTGCCACCAGGGCCAGGCTGGGACGTCTCCCAAGCGATGGAGACGCGGCAGGGACCCCCCCCCCCGGATCGGGGACAGACACCTGCAAGGTGACGGGGGACACCACGGAGACCTTCTCCAGGTGCGGGGGCGGCACGGGGACGTCACCAAAGGGACGGAGGCGCTGCCTGAAGTCCCCCGGGACGGCGGGGACGGAGGACAGGGACCTCCAAAGGCGACGGGGAGGACCAAAAAGACCTCGCCGGGGGATGGAGGTGGGGCGGAGACGCCGGACGAGCGCCGTGAAATGAGGGACCGACACCTCCGGGGTGACAGGGACACCGCGAGAGGCTTCTCCGGGCAGCGGGGACCGGGCAGGGACACCTCCGGAGGGACGGGGGTCCCCGAGGGACCCCCCGCGGAACGACCCCCGGAGGGACGGACACCTCTGAGGTGACACAGAACCTCCTGCGGGCAGCGGGAGCAGGGACGGAGATCCCGCAGGGACCCCCGCGAGGCGGCGGGGACCGGGAGCAGACACCTCCGAGCAGCCACGGGAACGCGGGAGCCTCATCACGGCCACCAGGCGCCAAAAAACTCCCCCCCCCGCCCAAAAAAAAAAAAAAAAACCCCTCCCAACCTCCCTCCCGAAAAAAAAAAAAAACCAAAAAAAAACAAAACAAAAAATAAAAAAACAAAAAACAACCAACCCCACCGGAGCCGGGAAAAAAAAAACCCAAAAAGCGGGGCGGGCCAAGCCCAGCCCGAGGCGCGGCGGGGCAGGGAGGAGGCGCCCGTTTTTGGGGGCTCGGGGAGAGTGGGGGGGGGGGGCCACGGGGTGGGGGCACCCCGTTCACAACGCGAGGAGCGAGGGAGAGTTCAAGGAGTCCGAGGACTGGTCGCTGCTGCTGCTCCGCTGGGTGCGAGGCTCCACACGTGGCTCCCTCTGGGTGGGTGAACACAAACGCGGGGGTCGCGTTAGGGGGTCCCGCGGGGACCCCGGGCGGGAGGCAGCAGCCGGGGAAGGGACCCTGCGGGCCCTGGAACGGCGCCGGGGGCAGGAAGGCGACGGTCCCCGCCTTGCCCGGGCTGCTCACCTCCGGTGCGGGGCCGGCGCCCACGGCGCCGATGTCCTCGAAGGGGACCTTGCAGGCGGGCGCGTGGGCCACCAGCACGAATTCCAGGCGCTCCTTCTCCTTGCGCAGCTCCGCGATCTCGGACTCCAGCTCCGCCTTCTCCTCCTCCAGCTGGTCCGTCTCCTGCGGGAGGGGACAGCGCGGTCAGCCACGCGGGGACGTCCCCCAGGTGTCCCCCAGGTGTCCCCCAGGTGTCCCCCAGGTGTCCCCCAGGTGTTCCCCCGGCCTGGGCACGGCGCTGTCGCCCTGCCGCGTTCCCTGGGTGTGTCCGTCTGTCGCCCCGTCCGTCCTCCAGCTCCCGCAGCGCCCCTGCGTGTCCCCAAGCCTGGGGACCCCCCGCAGGCTCCTCCAACGTCCCCTAAGTGTCCGTCTGTCCCCTCCCCTGTGCCCCGTGCCCACGGAGGGCGCTGTCCTCCTCCTGCAGCGCCTTGGAGCGTCCGTCTGTCCCCTCTGCTGTCCCCAGGTCAGGGGGACATCCCTGAGTGGCCGTCTGTCCCCCACCATGTCCTCCATGCCCACGGGTGGCATCGTCATCCTCCTCCTCCTCCTCCTCCTCCTGCAGCACCCCTGGGTGTCCCCAAGCCTGGCGACGTCTCTGGGTGTCCGCCTGTCCCCTCTGCTGTCCCCAAGCCTGGCGACATCTCTGGGTGTCCGCCTGTCCCCTCTGGTGTCCCCAAGCCTGGCGACATCTCTGGGTGTCCGCCTGTCCCCTCCCTTGTCCCCCGTCCCCACGGATGGCATTGTCGTCCTCCTGCAGGGTCACCTGTCCCCTCTGATGTCCCCCAGCCTGGGGACAGCGCTGTCCTCTGGGTGTCCCATCTGTCCCCAGCTCTCAGGGGTGGCACTGTCCCCCTCTGTCACCGCTGGGCATCGATCTGTCCCCCTGCGGTGTCCCCAGCTCCTGGGGACACCCTCGGTTCTCTGCGGTGCCACCACCCCCGTGAGGTCCCCAGGTCTCGGGGACATTGCCACCTCCGCCGAGGGCAAACGCGCCCCGGTGTCCCCAGGGATGTCACTGTCCCTTACAGGTGCTGGGGACACCATCGCGCCCGCTCCGAGAGCAGCAGCGCCATCCTCCTCCTCCTCCTCCTCCTCCTCTCCAGCGGCCGCGGCGACACCGCTGTCCCCTCCTGCTGTCCCCAACTCCCTGCCACGTGTCCCCAGCTGCGAGGACATCGCCACCACCACCCCTGTCCCCATCTCCCTGCGGGGACGCGTCCCCTTCGCCCCGCCGCGGCCCCGGCCGCTGGGGACAAGGCCACCCCGGCCGCTGGGGACAAGGCCACCCCGGCCGCTGGGGACAAGGCCACCCCGCGGTGTCCCCGTGTCGCCGCACTCACCGCCTGCAGCCGGTCCGTCAGCTCCCGGCGCCGGTTGCGGCATTTGGCCGCCGCCAGTTTGTTCCTCTCCCGCCGCACGCGGCGCTTCTCCTCCTCCTCCGGCGTCAGCTGCCAAGGGACGGGACTGTCACCCGCTGTCACCCGCTGTCACCCGCTGCCACCCCCGGCACCCCCCGGCACCCAAATCCCGCTCTCTGCGTGCCCAAATCCCGCCGCGTTCCTCCCGCTACGGGTGAGGGTGGCGGCGATGTCACCAAGAGTGGTGTCCCCAAGGTGCCACCACCCGGGGTGTCCCTCAATGTCTCACTGCTCACGGTGCCACCACCCTCGGGTGTCCCTCAAGCTGTCACCACTCACGATGTCCCCAAGGTGCCACCACCTCGGGTGTCCCTCAATGTCTCACTGCTCACAGTGTCCCCAAGGTGCCACTGGGACACCCGAGGGGGACGGGGTGTCCCTCAAGCTGTCACTGCTCACAGTGTCCCCAAGGTGCCACCACCTCGGCTGTCCCTCAATCTCCCGTCACTCACGATGTCCCCAAGGTGCCACCACCTCGGCTGTCCCTCAATCTCCTGTCACTCACGATGTCCCCAAGGTGCCACCACCCGGGGTGTCCCCAACCTCCTGTCACTTTGACGCCCCCGAGCCCCCCCCCCACCCCACACGGTGTCCCCAAGGTGCCACCACCCGCGCTGTCCCCTCTCACCGTCTCCTCGCGGCTGCGCCGGGGGCGGGCGCGGGGGGCCCGGCCGGGGGTCGGCGCCGGGGGTCCCGCGAAGGCGCCCAGCCCGGGGGTCGAGTAGCTGGGCCCGGCAGGTCGTAGGGGTCCAGGGGGGGCGGCTGCGCCATGGGGGCCCCCGGGGCCACCGAGGAGATGAGCGTGGGCTGCACCAGCCACTGCAGGTCCTGGCTGGTGGTGATGGCCGTCACCGTGGGCACGAAGGAGCCGGGCATGTCCCCCAGGGCGCTGCACTCCTGCGGGGGACACGGGTCAGGGCGGCCGGCGACAGCGGCGACACCGCCGGCGACACCGCCGGGGACAGCCCCCCCCCCCCCGCCGCGGGGGCCGGGTGGGCAGCGGGTGACACCGGGGGGGGGACACCGGGTGGCATTGTCACCTCGCTGCGTGGTCACTCTGCCAACCCCCCCCGCCCCGCGGCGCCTTGGCTTGGGGACAGCGCTGTCCCCAGCTGGTGGCACCGGCTCATCATCATCATCACCATCATCATCATCATCATCATCACCGTGCCAGGGCTGCCGGGCACCCACGGGTGACACCCTCGCGTCCCTGTCACCCCTGTCCGGGGGTCCGTGCCCCCCCCCCCCCTTGCAGCGCCCCCAAACCCATCTCGGCCATGGGGGGGGTGGGGGTGGGGGTCGCAGCCCCCCCCCCTCCCCAAACTCCGGTGTCCCCCCACCCCCACCCCCCAAACCCGCGGGCGTGGGAGGCGCCCGCGAGCCCTGGGGGCGGGGGGGGGGGACACCGCGGGTCCCCAGGGGACACCGCCACCCCTGGGGGACACGGGGACACCCCTGGGGGACACGGGACACCCCCCGAGCCCCCCCCCCATCCCGGGGGTCGCCGCCGCCGCCGCGCTGGCTGCGGAGGGGGCGTGGCCAAAGCGCGGAGAGGAGAGCGGGGGCGTGGCCATGCGGCTTTTTTTTTGGAGAGGAGGGGCGTGGCTTTCCGCCGCGGAGTGGGCGTGGCCGCGCCCGAAGGGGAGGGGTGGGCGTGGCCTCCCCTCCCCCCCCCCGCCGTCTCCCCTGGCAACGGCGCGCGCGGGGGGCGGGGGGGGGGGGGGAACACCCCAAAAATAACCCGCGCGCTCCGCGTGCGTGCGTGCCGCGTCACCGGCGGCGGCGGCGTCACCGCGCGCGCTTACGCACGGCCCCGCCCCTCCCCCGGCCACCACCCCCCCCCGCCCGCCCCCCCCTCCCCTCCCCAAAACCGCCCCCGCCCCGCTCCCGGCGCTCACCTGCGCGGCCCCGGCGGCCGCGGGGCTCCCGAAGGAGTCGAGCGGCGACAGGTACTGGGACTCGGCCGAGGGCGACGAGCTGCAGCGCGACCCCGAGTCGTAGTCCCCGGGGAAGCCCTGGAACATGGCCCGGGGGCGCGGGGGCCGCCCCGCCGCGACAAGGCTGCGGGTCACGCCGCCGCCGCCGGCATCACGGGCTCCGGTGGGAAGCGCGGGGCGAGGCCCCGCGGAGGGGGGCTGGCGGAGGGGGGGGTCGGCGGCGAGCCCCGGTTCGGCGCGGTGAGCCCCGGTCAGGCTCCGGTTGGTCGGTCCGAGTTCCCGTCCGCGGTTAGAGCCGCCGGTGTGTCCGCGCCGGGCTCCGGCGCGCCGCTGCAACGTCCCGGTGAGCGGCTACGGGCTCCGGTATATCCGTGCGGGGCTCCGGTGCGCCTCTGCGAGCTTCGGCCGGCCGGTAGCGAACGCCGCTGTGCCCGTCCCGGGCTCCGGTTGTGCACTGTAAGCTCCGGTACGTCCGTCCCGGGCCCCGGTCCGCCGCTCCAAAGCCCCGCTGCGCCCCTACACACCCCGGTGCATCCGTCCCAGGCTCCGGTTGCTCGGTACAAAGTCCCGCCGCGCCCGTCCCGGGCTCCAAAGTTGTCCGGTACAAAGCCCCCGGCGCGCCCCGTGCCAGGCTCCGGCTCTCCGCTACGAGTCCCGGCACATCCGTCCCGAGCTGCCCGACACAAAGTTCCGCTCGGCCGCCGCAAGCTCCGGTAAATCCCTTCCCAGGCTCCGGCACGTCCGCTCCGAGCCCCGGTGGCGCTCCCGCCGCTCCCCCGGTCTCCGGTTTTATGAATGAACTGCTCACGGCAGCCCCGCCGCTTTATACGGCGGGGCCCCGCCCCCTTGCGCTGACGTCACGGCAGCCGCCGCCGCTGCTCCGGGACCCCCGGGAGCCCCCCGAGCCCGCCCGGACCCCGCAGCCGCCGTGGCCGCGGTCGCCGTCGCCGTTTGAGGCTCCGGGAGCCGCCGCCGCCGTTAAGAGGCGCCGGGGCGGGCCGGGAGCGGGGGGGATCCCTGTCCCCGCCCCCCGGAGTTCCTGTGACGCAATTAGCCATATATGGGCTTGTCTGGAGTGTTTGTTTGGTATCCTAGCAATGACGTCACAGGGATTCCTCCGCCGCCGCCGCCGCCGCCGCCGCCGCCGCCGCCGCCGCCCGGGCGCGTATTAATAGAAACGGGACCGGCCGCGGTTCTAGAAAGGGCCCGAACCGTCCGGGCCAACCGGCTCCGGGCCCCGGGAGCCCCCCGAGACCCCCGGACCCCCCGCCCCCCCCCCTACCGCCGGTAACACCTCCGCCCCCGCCACCCCACCCCGGGGATCCCCGGCATCCCCGCCCCCTCCGGTGCACGTCCCGGGCTTCCCCCGGTGACCTCCCGGGAACCCCCGCGACCCCGGCCGGGATCTCGCCGGGATCCGCCGGTGATCGCCGCCGTCGGGACCCCCGGGTGTCCTCGAGGAGCCCCGGGACCTCCGTTAACCTCCCGGGCATGTCCCGGGAGAGCCCCGGGATCCCTCCCGGTACCTCCGGGAGCCTTCGGGACCTCTCCCGGCAGCCTCGGGACATCCCGGTAACCCCTCGGGACCCCCCCCCCCCCCCCCAGCACCGTCCCGGGCTGGCGCTGCCCCGTACGGCGGCGCCCGGTACCGGAGCGATGGGAACTTCCCCCCCGGGGGTTTCCCGGGACCGCGGCAAAGCGACCCCCGCTGCCCCCCACCACCGGGGGTCACCGGGACCGGGCTGAGGAGCTCCGGGGCGTCCCGGTGGCGGCTGGCGACACAGCGGGTCCCGGTACCGGCGTGCACCGGCGCCGTCCCCCGCACTCCCTGTGGGGCCCGGGACGGGGGTCCGGAGGGTCCCGGTCCCTTTGCAGCGCCGGGACGGACACCGGGAGCTGATGTCACCGGCGGGAACCGGCGCTGAGTCACGGCGGGACCGTGGGGACCGGCGGGGGGGGGGGCGGTTCCCACGCCCTTGGGTTCATTCGTTCATTCATTCGCGCGGGCCCCGCCCCCCCGCCGGTGTCCCCGGTGGCGGCAGTCCCGGCGTGTCCCGGGAGTCCCGTCCGGGCTGCCCGGGGGTCCCGGTGTCCCGGTGTCCCGGTCCCTGCGGTGCCCCTGAGTCCCGTTCCCGGTGTCCCGGGGGTCCCGGGGGTCCCGGTCGGTTCTCGGGGGCTCCCGGTCCCGTTCCCGGGGTCCCGGAGGTCCCGGCCGGGCTCTCGGGGATCCCTGCCCCGGCTCCCGGTATCCTGGGGGTCCTAGTCCGTTCTCGGGGGTCCCTGCCCGTTCCCGGGGGTCCCGGTCCGTTCTCAGGGTGTTCCAGCCCCATTCCCGGTGTCCCGGGTCCCGCCGGGTTCTCGGGGGTCCCTGCCCCGTTCCCGGGGGTCCGGTCCATTCTCGGGGGTCCCAGTCCGTTCTCAGGGTGTCCCGGTCCCCTTCCCGTGTTCTCGGGGGTCCCGGCCCCGTTCCCGGGGGTCCCGCCGGGCTCTCGGGGGTTCCAGCCCGGTTCCCGGTGTCCCGGGGATCCCGGTCCGTTCTCAGGGTGTCCCGGTCCCCTTCCCGTGTTCTCGGGGGTCCCGGCCCCGTTCCCGGGGGTCCCGGTCCGTTCTCAGGATGTTCCCAGCCCCATTCCCGGGGTCCCACCGGGCTCTCGGGGGTCCCAGTCCCGTTCCCGTGTTCTTGGGGGTCCCGGCCCCGTTCCCGGGGGTCCTGCCGGGCTCTCGGGGGTTCCAGCCCAGTTGCCGGTGTCCCGGGGGTCCCGGCCCCGTTCCCGGGGATCCTGGTCCGTTCCTGGGGTTCCCGGTCCCCTTCCCGTGTTCTCGGGGGTCCCGGCCCCGTTCCCGGGGGTCCCGCCGGGTTCTCGGGGTTCCAGCCCGGTTCCCGGGGGTCCCGGTCCGTTCCCGGGGGTCCCGCCGGGCTCTCGGGGGTTCCAGCCCGGTTCCCGGTGTCCCGGGGGTCCCGGTCCGTTCCCGGGGGTCCCGCGGGGCTCCCGGGGGTTTCCCCGCCCCTCTCGCCGTGTCCCCGTCCCGTCCCGGTAAACACTGCGCGGGTCGCCCCGGTTACGGCGTTCCCCGGCGGTGACGTCACCACGTCCGGCGTCCCGTGTTTACGTCGCGCGGCAACGGCCGCGGCCATGGCAACGGGGGCGGGGCCGGGGCGGGGCCACGCAGACAGGGACGGGGAAGGGGCGGGTCAAAGGGGGAGGGGGCGGGGCTTGAGCTGCTGGGTTCCCGCGCTTTTCGCGGGGCGGGGGGAGACGGGGGGGACACGGGGGGACAAAAGGGGACATTGGGGGACATTGGGGGACATTGGGGACATTGGGGACACTGGGGGACACTGGGGGACATTGGGGACATTGGGGGACACTGAGGACACTGGGGACATTGGGGGACACTGGGACATTGGGGACACTGGGGGACACTGAGGACATTGGGGGACATTGGGGGACACTGGGGGACACTGGGGGGACATTGGGTGGACATTGGGGACACTGGGGGGACATTGGGGACATTGGGGACATTGGGGGACACTGGGGACACTGGGGGACATTGGGGACACTGGGGACATTGGGGACACTGGGGGACACTGGTGACATTGGGGGACACTGAGGGACACTGGGGGACACTGAGGGACACTGAGGGACATTAAGGGACACGGCGGATCGCAGACACACATCGGGGGTCCCCGCTGCCCCCAGGACACCCTGTCCCTCCCCCCGTGTCCCCGTGTCCCCCCCCCGTGTCCCCCCCGTGTCCCCCCCGTGTCCCCCCCCCCGTGTCCCCCCCGTGTCCCCCCCGTGTCCCCTCGCCACCAGACCCGGCTGTCACAAGAGTTTTTATTAAAGTGACCCCTCCCCAGCGTGGGGGGGGGAGGGGAAGGACACGGGGGGGGGGGGGGTGGGGGGGGGTGGGGGAGGGGTGCGGGGACCCCTCCTCCCTCCCGGCCTCGCCCCTCCCCCCTCGCTGTCACCTCGGGGGGGGGGCGGGGCCGGGGGCGTCACTGCGGCTTGGCTTTGGCACTGGGGAGCTTGGCCAGGAGCCTGCGGGCACAGCGGGGTCGGGGGGGGGCGTGGGGACATCCCGGGGACATCCCGGGGACATCCCGGGGACACCCACGGGGACAACCCGGGGACACCCCCAGGGACACCCCCAGGGACATCCCCAGGGACACCCGGGACACCCAGGGACACCCGGGGACACCTGGGGACACCACCGGGACATGGGGACACCCAGGGACATCCCGGGGACATCCCCAGGGACACCCGGGGACACCACCAGGACATGGGGACACCCTGGGGACATCCCGGGGACATCCCCAGGGACACCCGGGGACATCCCGGGGACAACCCGGGGATACCCACGGGGACAGGGGGACACCTGGGGACACCCCCAGGGACACCCCGGGACACCACCAGGACATGGGGACACCCTGGGGACACCCCGGGGACAGGGGGACACCCCCAGGGACACCCTGGGGACACCCTGGGAACAGGGGGGACACGGGGACACCACGGGGACACCCCTAGGGACACCCCGGGGACACCCCGGGACAGGGGGACACCGAGATGCCCCCGGGGACACACCGGGGACACCATGGGTACACCTGGGGACACCATGGAGACACCCAGGGGACACGGGGACACCCACGGGGACAGGGGGACACCACGGGGATCCCCCCGGGGACACCCTGGGGACACCACCAGGACATGGGGACACCCCCAGGACATGGGGACACCCTGGGGACACCACGGGGACACGATGGGGACACCCCTGGGGACACGGGGACACTCACCTGGCTCGCAGGTGGCTCAGGTGGCTCCTGGCCAGGCTCGTGTACTGGTCAATCTGGGCCTGGGGACATCGCAGGGGACAATGTTGGGGGGGGGGGGGGACACACCCACGACTGTCACCCCACCCCGGTGTCCCCGGTGTCCCCCGTACCTGGTGGCGCCGGTAGAGCACGGGGAAGGTGAAGGCGCAGACGACACCTGGCGGGGGAGGGCGGTGTCACCTCGGCTGTCACCCTCGGGTCCCCAGCTGTCCCCTCCCCCCCGTCCCCAGGCTGTCCCCGTGTCCCCATCCCGTGTCCCTGTCCCACATCCCCATCCCCGTGTCCCCGCAGTGTCCCTGTGTCCCCTCAGTGTCCCCATGTCCCCCCACGTCCCCGTGTCCCCCCAGTGTCCCCCATGTCCCCCAATGTCCCCATGTGCCCCTGTGTCCCCATGTCCCCCCATGTCCCTGTCTCACCTCAGTGTCCCCATGTCCCCTCAATGTTCTCATGTCCCCCCATGTCCCCGTGTCCCCCCAGTGTCCCCATGTGCCCCTGTGTCCCCATGTCCCCTCAGTGTCCCCATGTCACCTCAATGTTCTCATGTTCCCTCGTGTCCCCGTGTCCCCCCATGTCCCCGTGTCCCCCCAGTGTCCCCATGTCCCCCCATGTCCCCGTGTCCCCTCAGTGTCCCCCATGTCCCCCCAATGTCCCCATGTGCCCCTGTGTCCCCATGTCCCCTCAGTGTCCCCATGTCACCTCAATGTTCTCATGTCCCCTCATGTCCCCGTGTCCCCCCATGTCCCCGTGTCCCCTCAATGTCCCCGTGTCCCCTCAGTGTCCCTGTGTCCCCATGCCCCCGTGTCCTCTCAGTGTCCCTGTGTCCCCTCAATATCCCCATGCCCCCCGGGTGTCCTGGTGTCCCGGTGTCCAGGTGTCCTCGGTGTCCCCCAGTGTCCCCCCATTCCCCCTGGTGTCCCCGGTGTCCTCATGTCCCCAGTGTCCCAGTGTCCCACGGTGTCCCCAGTGTCCCCCCGTGCCCCCCAGTGTCCCCAGTGTCCCCATGTCCCCCGGGTGTCCCAGTGTCCCGATGCCCCCCGGTGTCCCCGATGTCCCCTGGTGTCCCCGGTGTCCCCCGGTGTCCCCCCATGCCCCCCGGTGTCCCGGTGTCCCCATGCCCCCCATGCCCCCCGGTGTCCCCGGTGTCCCAATGCCCCCCGATGTCCCCAGTGTCCCCCGGTGTCCCGGTGTCCCCCATGCCCCCCGGTGTCCCAATGCCTCCCGGTGTCCCTGGTGTCCCCAATGTCCCCCGGTGTCCCCGGTGTCCCGCTCCGTACCCGCTCCCAGCAGCGTCAGCCCGTTGCACACGGCCCCCACGTAGGTCAGCAGGTAGAACAGGAAGGCGAACTGCGGCCACCGCGGTGCCACCCGCCACCGTCACCGCCACCGCCACCGTCACTGCCACCGGCACCCCTCGTGCCACCCACAGCCCCCGTGCCCGCCCCCCGCATGTCCCCAATACCCCCCAAGTGTCCCCATGTCCCCAATGTCCCCAAGCGTCCCCATTTCCCCAATAACCCCCAAATGTCCCCAGTGTCCCCAATGTCCCCAAGTGTCCCCATGTCCCCAATACCCCCCAAATGTCCCCAGTGTCCCCAATGTCCCCAAGTGTCCCCATGTCCCCAATACCCCCCAAATGTCCCCAGTGTCCCCAATGTCCCCAAGTGTCCCCATGTCCCCAATACCCCCCAAATGTCCCCAATACCCCCCGCATGTCCCCAATACCCCCCAAATGTCCCCAATGTCCCCAATACCCCCCCAAGTGTCCCCCATGTCCCCCATGTCCCCAACGCCCTCAGTGTCCCCCACACCCCCTTGTGCCCCCCGTGTCCCCCCATGTCCCCAACGCCCTCAATGTCCCCAAGGCCCTCCATGTCCCCCCGTGCCCCCCATGTCCCCAGTGCCCCCCACGTCCCCAGTGTCCCCCATGTCCCCAATGTCCCCAGTGCCCCCCACGTCCCCAGTGTCCCCAGTGTCCCCCGTGCCCCTCATGTCCCCAACGTCCCCCATGTCCCCAATGTCCCCCATGTCCCCAGTGTCCCCCGTGCCCCTCATGTCCCCAACGTTCCCCATGTCCCCAGTGTCCCCCATGTCCCCAATGTCCCCGGTGTCCCCAGTGCCCCCCGTGCCCCCCGGTGTCACCTTGAGGGACTCGGGGACGCTGTGGACGAGGAAGAGGCGGGTGAGGGTGCGGGTGGCCGTCACCGCGTGCCGCGCCAGGCACCGCGCCCAGCGCTGCTGCTGCTCCGCGCTGAGCGGCCCCGAGGGCGGCGGCCTGGGGACAGCCCCGGGGACAGGGGGACAGGGACAGCGTCAGGGGACAGCCCCGGGGACAGGGGGACAGGGACAGCGTCAGGGGACAGCCACAGGGACAGGGGGACAGGGACAGCGTCAGGGGACAGCCACGGGGACACGGGGACAGGGACAGCGTCAGGGGACAGCCACGGGGACACGGGGATGGGGACAGGGACAGGGGGACTGGGACAGCGTCAGGGGACAGCCACGGGGACAGGGACAGGGGACAGCCACGGGGACAGGGACAGCGTCAGGGGACAGCCACGGGGACATGGGGACAGGGACGGGGACAGGGGGACAGGGACAGCGTCAGGGGACAGCCCCGGGGACATGGGGACAGGGACGGGGACAGGGGGACAGGGACAGTGTCAGAGGACAGCCACGGGGACGGGGACAGGGACGGGGACAGGGGGACAGGGACAGCGTCAGGGGACAGCCACAGGGACATGGGGACAGGGACGGGGACAGGGGGACAGGGACAGCGTCAGGGGACAGCCCCGGGGACATGGGGACAGGGACGGGGACAGGGGGACAGGGACAGCCACGGGGACACGGGGACAGGGACAGCGTCAGGGGACAGCCATGGGGACAGGGACAGTGATTGGGGACACGGACAGGGTACGGAGACAGGGGGATAGGGCCGGGGGACAGGGTTAGGGGACAGCCACGGGGACAGGGGGACAGGGAGACAAAGACAGGGACAGGGACAGTGTCAGGGAAACAGAGGACAGGGGGACAGGGACAGAGGACAGCCACGGGGACAAGGACAGCAGGGACGGGGACAGGGACACGGCTGCGGGAACAAGGACAGGGACACACCGGGGCGGCCAGCGCGGGGGGGTGGCGGGCAGGGGGACAGCGGGCGCGTGCCCCCGGTGCCACTCACCGCGCGGGGGGCTCGGGGGCCGGGGGGCTCAGCGCCCTCAGGGCCAGCTGGCGCAGCCGCAGGGGGACGGTGACGGCCAGCACGGCCAGCGCGGCGTGGGCGCCCACCGAGACGGCGCTGAAGCGGGACAGGCACCCCAGGGCCACCAGTGCCACCAGTAAGGCCAGCGCCGAGCGCTCGGGCGCCCGCCAGTACAGCAGCTCCCACGCTGGGGGACAGCGGGGTCACGGCGGGGGACGGCGCTGTGCCCCCCCCAGTGCCCCCCCAGAGTCACCCCAGTTCCTCACTGGAGCCCCCCCAGTGCTCCCAGTTTCTCCCAGTGCCCCCCCAGTGCTCCCAGTCCCTCCCAGTGCCCCCCCCAGTGCTCCCAGTCCCTCCCAGTGCCCCCCCAGTGCCCCTTCGGAGTCACCCCAGTTCCTCACTGGAGCCCCCCAGTGCTTCCCAGTCCCTCCCAGTGCCCCACCAGTGCCCCCCCCCCAATGCTCCCAGTTCCTCACTGGAGCCCCACCAGTGCTCCCAGTTTCTCCCAGTGCCCCCCCAGTGCTTCCCAGTGCCCACCCAGCAGTTCCCAGTCCCTCCCAGTGCCCCCCCAGTGCTTCCCAGTGCCCCCCCCAGTGCTCCCAGTCCCTCCCAGTGCCCCACCCAGCGGTTCCCAGTCCCTCCCAGTGTCCCCCCAGTCCCTCCCAGTCCCTCCCCAGTGCTTCCCAGTCCCTCCCAGTTGCCCTTCCCAGTGCTCCCAGTGCCCCCCCCGCGCTGCACCTGCCCCCTCCATGGCTCCCGCGGGTGCTGCCGGGTGTTTTTTTTTGGGGGGGGGGGTCACCCCCTATTTTTAGCCGCCAATGGCGGCGGGGCCCGCGGGACCCTCCCCGAAATTGGACCCCGGGGGCCGCCCCCCCGCCCCTCCCCGCGCTCCGATTGGCCGCTCACCCTGTCCGTCAGCGCCCGCCGCGCTCGCTGATTGGTCCGAGGGCGGCGGGGGCGGGGCCGAGGCCGGAGGGGGCTCCGGGGGGGGCGGGCGCGGGGCGCCCCCTGGCGGCGGGGGAGGGAGGGGCGCGGGGGCTGCTGGGAGGAAGAAATGGGGGAGGGGGGCGTCGGAGGGGGTCTCGGGACCCCCCCCAAAGGACCCGGACCCACCCTTGGGGACCCCCAGATTCCCCCAGGGACCCCCAAATCCCCCCGGGGGTGTCCCCGGACCCTTCCTGTCCCCCCCAGGGACCCCCAAATCCGCCCTGGGGACCCCCAAATCCCCCCGGGGGTGTCCCCGGACCCTTCCTGTCCCCCCCAGGGACCCCCAAATCCGCCCTGGGGACCCCCAAATCCCCCCGGGGGTGTCCCCGAACCCTTCACATCCCCGAACCCCATATGGGGACCCCCCCAGGGACCCCCCCCCCCCCAATCCTCACCCGGGCTCCCGGGGGTCTCCTCAGCCTCGCCCCCTCCCCGGTCCGCCAGGGTCCCCTCGGGGGGGGCCGGGGGCTCCCCGGGACGTTTCGGGGGGGCCCCTGGCGACCGCTCGGGGGTCCGGCCCCCGGGGGGAGCCCCCCGAGCTCAGGCGGGGGGCGCGGCCCCGGCGGGGGTCGCGGCGGGCGCGGGGCCCCGGCTCGGGCTGGGGGGCGCCGCCCCCGCCCCCGAAAGCGATGTAGGAGAAGGTGAGCTCCCGGGGGGGGTCCCGGGGGGGTCCCCGGGGGTCCCCCCAGGCCGCCGCCCGCTCTTCGTCCTCATCCTCATCCTCCTCCTCCTCCTCGGGGGGCTCCGGCGCCGGCAGCTCGGGGAACGCCGAGTCCTCGCTGCCGCCTGCGGGGGGGGTCGGGGGGTTTTGGGGTTCGGGGGGGGGGGTTTGGGGTTCGGAGGGGGTTGGGGTTCAGGGAATTTGGGGTTCATTGCGAGTTTGGGGTTCGGGGGGGGTTTCGAGTTCGGGGGGTTCGGAATTCACTGGGGGTTTGGGGTTCGGGAGGGCTTGGGGTTCGGGGGGGTGTTTGGGGTTCCGGGGGGTTTGGGGTTCGGGAGGGCTTGGGGTTCGGGGGGGTGTTTGGAGTTCCGGGGGGTTTGGGTTTAGCGGGGTTTGGGGTTCGCGGTTTTAGGGTTCATTGGGGGTTTGGAGTTCAGGGGATTTGGGGTTCAGGGGATTTGGAGTTCAGGGGATTTGGGGTTCAGGGGGGTCCGGCCATCCCGCGCCCCCTCCCCAAAATCCGCGCCCCGCCCGGGGGGGCCCCGCTCACCCTCGGTGGAGTCCGGCGTGGTGGAGGCCGTGGACGGAGCCTCTTCTGGGGGGCGACGGGGGCGGCACCCCCAAACTTGGTCCGCGCTTCCCGGGACCCCCCGGGCGCGCCCCGCGTCCCGTTCCCGGTCAGTTCCGGACCCTCCGTCCCGGTTCGCGCATCCCCGGGATCTCCCGGTGCCCCCATCCCCGGTGTCCCGTTCCCGGTGCTCCCGGCGCCTCCCGGTTCCCGTATCCCCGGCGCCTCCCGGTACCGTCGCCCCCGATACCTTTGTCCCCGGTACCTCCCCGTGTCCCACCCCCGGTTCCCGCAATCCCGGTCCCTCCCGGTTCCCGGTCGGGCCGCGCCCGGTAACTCCCGGACCCCTCATCCCGGCCACTCCCAGTCCTTCCGTGCCCGGTTCCTGCCGGTTCCCGCAGCTCCGGTCCCGCCCGGTGCTGCCCCGATCCCCCCATCCCGCGCCATCCCCGTCCCCTCCCCGGTTCCCGGTGCCGGGTCCATCCCCGGTTCCCGGTGCCGGATCCATCCCCGGTTCCCGGTGCCCCCATCCCCGACCACTCCCAGTCCTTCCGTGCCCGGCTCCTCCCGGTTCCCGCAGCCCCGGTCCGCCCCGGTGCCCCCATCCCCGGCTGCCCCTGGCCCCTCCCGGTTCCCTGCTGCCGGTGCCGCTTCCCGGTGCCGCTTCCCGGTCCCCCATCCCCGGCCACTCCCGGTTCCCCGTCACCTCCCGCATCCCGCAGCCCCTCCCGCTCCCTCCATTCCCGGTGCCCGGTACCCGCCACCCCATCCCCGGCCCCTCCCGGAGCCGCCGCCCCCTCCCCGCTCCCCGCTCCCGGTGCCGGTTCCCCGGTGCCGGTTCCCGGTCCGTACTGCAGTGGGCGAAGCCCAGGACCTGCCCCATGGCGGCGGCCCCCGCATGGGGCTCCCGGTCGCGCTCGGCCCCGCCGCCCCCGGGCCGGCCCCGCCGCGCATCACCGCGGCGCCATGGCGGGGCCCGAGGCCACGGACAAAGGGCGGCGGCGGCGGCGGCGGCGGCGGCGGCGGCGGAGGAGAGGGGCGGGGCGGGGGGCGGGACCGCACCGGGGAGCCGGGAATGGGGAAACCGGCACCGGGAATGGCAGCGGGAACCGACACCGGGAATGGCACCGGGAACCGGCAGCGGAGAGCCGGGATCCGGGCACTGGGAAACCGGGAACCGCGAACCGGCACCGGGAACCGGGCACTGGGAGACGGGAACCGGCACCAGGAACCGGGAACCGGGCACCGGCACCGGGAATTGGCACTGGGAGCCGGGAACCGGCACCGGGAACCGGCACTGGGAGCCGGGAACCGGCACCAGGAACCGGGAACCGCGAACCGGCACCGGGAACTGGCACTGGGAGCCGGGAACTGGGAACCGGGCACTGGGAACCGGCATCGGAAACTGGGAACCGGCACTGGGAACCGGCACCAGAGAGCCGGGAACTGGGAACCGGCAACGGAAACTGGGAACCTGCACCGGGAACCGGGAACCGCGAACCGGCACCGGGAATTGGCACTGGGAGCCGGGAACTGGGAACCGGGCACCAGGAACTGGGAACCGGCAACAGAAACTGGGAACCGGGCACCGGCACCGGGAACCGCGAGCCGGCACCGGAGAGCCGGGAACCGGGAACCGGGCACTGGGAACCGGGCACTGGGAACCGGCACCGGGAACCGGGCACCGACCCCGGAGCTCCCCGGTTCCCCTCGGCCCCGCCGGCACCTCCCAGTGCCCCCCAGTCCCTCCCAGTGCCCAGGACCGGAGAGTTCGGGGGGGACACCGGCTGGGGGGACACCGGGGGTCACCGGGGGGTCCGTTGGGGGACACCGGGGGACACCGGGGGTCACCGGGGGGGTCCGTTGGGGGACACCGGGGGACACTGGGAGGAGCCACTGGTCGTTACTGGTCCCCGATGGGCCCCGCGCGCCGCCGTTGCCGCTTGAGGGGGTCCGGGGGCGCCTCCCGGTCGCCGCCGCCGTTACCGGGAGGGGAGGGGCCGGGAGGGCGGGGCCATGCCCATGGGGGGCGGGGCCTCTCGCCGGGACCGGCGGGTCCGGCCCCCGCCGCCACCGGAAGGGCCCGGACCGGCCGCCGCCGCCAGCATGAGGTGAGCGGCGATCGGTACTGGGAGCGACTGGGAGCGACTGGGAGCGACTGGGAGCGCCGCGTACCGGCGCTGGGGGGGCTGGCGGAAGCGTTAACGGGCGCGGGGGGCACCGGGGAGCGGCACCGGGGGCGCTGGGAGCGGGAACGGGGCGCGCTGGGAGCACCGGGGATCGGTACTGGGCGAACTGGGAGCACTGGGAGCAGCGGAGAGCGGCGCTGGGGGCACTGGGAGAGCCGGTAACGGGCACCGGGCGGTACCGGGGCGCTGGGGGCGCCGGTAACGGGCGCTGGGGGCAGCGGGCGGCGCCGGTAACGGGCACTGGGAGAACTGGAAGCGGGCGTTGCGGGCGCTGGGCAGCACTGGGAGAGCCGGGATCCGGAACTGGGAGCACTGGGAGCGCCGGGAAGCGGTACTGGGAGCGCCGGGAAAACCGGGAAGTGGGACCGGGAGCTCGGGGACAACCGGGAACTGGGGCGGGGGCACTGGGAGCGCCGGGAACGGGCACTGGGGGCACTGGGAGCGCCGGGAACGGGCACTGGGGGTACTGGGAGCGCTGGGAACCGGTACTGGGGGTACTGGGAGCTCCGGGAACGGGCACTGGGGTTACTGGGAGCGCCGGGAACCGGTACTGGGGGTACTGGGAGCGCCGGGAACGGGCACTGGGGGTACTGGGAGCGCCGGGAACCGGTACTGGGGATACTGGGAGCGCCGGGAATCGGTACTGGGGTTACTGGGAGAACCGGGAACCGGTACTGGGCTTACTGGGAGGGCTGGGAGTCGGTACTGGGGTTACTGGGAGAACCGGGAACGGGCACTGGGGGTACTGGGAGCACCGGGAAACGGTACTGGGCTTACTGGGAGGGCTGGGAACCGGTACTGGGAGTACTGGGAGCGCCGGGAACGGGCACCGGGGGTACTGGGAGCTCTGGGAGTGCGCAGGGAAAGGGACTGGAAAAACTGGGAGCGGGCACTGGGAGCACTGGGAGCACTGGGAGCACTGGGAGCACTGGGAGTGGGCACTGGGAGCACTGGGAGCACTGGGAGCACTGGGAATGGGCACTGGGAGCACTGGGAGCACTGGGAGCACTGGGAACGGGCACTGGGAGCACTGGGAATGGGCACTGGGAGCACTGGGAGCACTGGGAGCGGGCACTGGGAGCACTGGGAGCACTGGGAGCACTGGGAATGGGCACTGGGAGCACTGGGAGCACTGGGAGGCCCCGCGGGGGTGGGGGAGGGGCCGCCCCGGGGCGAAGAGGAAGGAAAAGGGGGGGGGGCGGGGGGAGGTTTTGGGGTGCGGGGGGGGATTTGGGGATGTCCGGGGGGCGGGGGGAGGGTGGCAGCACCCGGGGGGGGCTGGGGGGGGGGGGTCCCACATATTGGGGAGGGGGTCCCCATATAAGGGGGGAGGTCCAGCCCCCCTTTTAGGGGTCCCAGCACCCTCGGGGGGGGTCCCATCCCCTTTTAGGGGTTCCCGCCCCCCTTTGGGGGTTCCCACTCCCCTTTTGGGTGGTCCCAGCCCCTCGGGGGGGGCCCACCCGGGGTTCCCACCCCCCATTTCGTTGTTTCCCCCCCCTTTTAGGGTCCCCACCCCCCTTTGGGGGTTCCCACTCCCCTTTTGGGTGGTCCCACCCCCCTTTTAGGGTTCTCAGCCCCTCGGGGGGGTCTCACCCGGGGTTCCCACCCCCATATCTGGGTCCCCCCCCCATTTCTGGGTTCCCCCCCATTCCGTGTCCCCCCCATTCCGTGTCCCCCCCATTTCGGGGTCCCCCCCATTCCGTGTCCCCCCCCCCATTCCGTGTCCCCCCCATTTCGGGGGGCCCCCCCCCCGTTCCGTGTCCCCCCCCATTTCGGGGGGCTGACCCGCTGCCCCCCCAGCGAGCGGCTGCTGTGCAGCGCCCGCGCCTCGGTGCTGCTCTACGACGAGGGGCAGCGGCAGTGGGTGCCGGCGGGGGGGCCCCCCCCGGGCCCCAGCTGTGTCCAGCTGTTCCACCAGCCCGGCAGCCGCGCCTTCCGCCTGGTGGGGCGGCGGCTGCAGCCCGAGCAGCAGGTGCGGGCACCCGGGGGGCACCTGGGGGCACCTGGGGGGCACCTGGGGGGCACCTGGGGGGCACCTGGGGGTACCTGGGGGGCAGCTGGGGGTACCTAGAGGGCACCTGGGGGCACTTGGGGGTACCGGGGGGTGCCTGGGGGTGCCTGGGGGTACCTAGAGGGCACCTGGGGGGGACCTGGGGGGCGCCTGGGGGGCAGCTGGGGGGGACGTGGGGCACCTGGGGGCAGCTGGGGGGATGGAGAAGCACCTGGGGGGCACCTGGGGTGTGGCTAGGGGTACCTAGAGGGCACCTGGGGGGCACCTGAGGAGGCTGGGGGGCGCCTGGGGGGCACCCGGGGGTACCTGGGAATACGTGGGGGCACCTGTAGGGCACCTGGGCGTACCTGGGGGGCACCTGGGGGTACCTGGGTGTACCTGGGGGGGCACCTGGGGGTACCTGGAGGGCACCTGGGGGGCGCCTGGGGGGATGGAGAAGCAGCTGGGGGGCACCTGGGGGGCACATGGGGGTACCTGGGGGTACCTGGGGGGCACCTGGGGGGCGCCTGGGGGGATGGAGAAGCACTTGGGGGCACCTGGGGGCACCTGGGGGTACCTGGGGGGCACCTGGGGGGCGCCTGAGGGCACGGAGAAGCACCTGAGAGGCGCCTGGGGGCACCTGGGGGGATGGAGAAGCACCTGGGGGCACCTGGGGGCACCCGGGGGTACCTGGGGGGCACCTGGGGGCACCTGGGGGGCGCCTGGGGGGCAGCTGGGGACACCTGGGGGGCACTTGGGGGGCACCTGGGGGGGCTGCGAGGCCTTTGTGTGTCCCCCAGGGCTGGGAGGGGGCAGCCCTTTTGTTTATTTTTTTTTTTTTTTTTTTTTGGGGTGGTGGGGGGGCGTTCTGGGCCCCCCTCCCCACACGCCGTGCCCAACCCCCCCAGGTGGTGCTGAACTGCCCCCTGGGCCGGGGGCTGCGCTACAGCCAGGCCACGGCCCAGTTCCACCAGTGGCGCGAGGGCCGGCGGGTCTGGGGGCTCAGCTTCGCCGCCCCCCCCGAGGCCGCCCGCTTCGGCGGGGCCGTGCTGCGGGCGCTGCAGGCGCTGGACCTCGGTGAGTCCGGGGGCGTTCGGGGGTCCCCGAACCCCCCCCCCCCCCACACTGTGTGCCCCCCAACCCCCCCCAACCCCACCCTGGGGTCACCTCGGTGCGCCCCCCCCCCCCCCCCGCAGGAACGCCGCCTGTCGTGGCCGGAGCCCGACGGTTCCGCCCCCCCCCCCGGAGCAGCCGGACAGGTGAGGGGGGGGACCCCAAATTTATTGGGGGGTGGGGGGTGGGGGGTTGGAAGCCTTCATGGTTGTGGGGGGGGGATTGATCGACTGACCCTAAACCCCCCCCCAGGGTGGTGATGGAGGAGTCTGAGCGCCGCGGGACGGCTGCAGGTGGGTGGGGGATTGGGGACCCCCCCCCCAAAAAAAAAAATCAACCATGACACCCCCCCCCAAAAAATCAACTCTGACCCCCCACCCCAAAAAAGTCAACCCTGACACCCCCCTCAAAAAAAAAAATCAACCATGACACCCCCCCCAAAAAAATCAACCCTGATCTCCCCCCAAAAAAATCAACCATGACACCCCCCCAAAAAAGAAACCAATCCTGACCCCCCAAAAAATCACCCTGACCCCCGCCAAAAAAAATCAACCCTGATCTCCCCAAAAAATCAACCCTGACCCCCCCTCAAAAAAATCAACCCTGACCCCCCCAAAAAAACCAACCCTGAACCCCCCAAAAAAATCAACCCTGATCTCCCCCCCAAAAAAAACCAACCCTGAACCCCCCCAAAATAAATCAACCCTGACCCCCCTCCCCAAAAAATCAACCCTGATCTCCCCCCAAAAAACCAACCCTGACCCCCCACCCCAAAAAATGAACTCTGACCCCCCCCAAAAAACCAACCCTGACCCCCTTCCCGAATTTCTTTTCTCCCCCCCCAGGACCCCCGGCTGCGCCCCCCCCGCCGCCCCCCGGCCCTCCCCCACCCCCGGGCCCCCCCCGCCGCCCCGGCCCCCCCCCTCCCCCCCCCCCGGGGGGTGCCCCCGGCGCCGCCGCCGCTGCCGGGGGGGGCGGGGGGCGGCCCGGAGGGGGGGGGGCGGTCCCCGGGGGGGGTCCCGGGGGGGTCTCCGGCTTCGCCGCCGCCATCGCGGGGGCCAAACTCAGGAGAGTCGGGAAGGTGAGGGGTTTTTTTTTTTTTGGGGGGGGGGTTTTAATTTATTAATTAACTAATTAATTAATTAATTAGTTACTAGCGG
>NW_026530590.1:0-55609 GCF_024509145.1 Vidua macroura | reverse complement strand
CCAAACCCCCATTTCCCCTTTTCCCCAATTTCCCCCTTTTTTTCCCTGTTTTTCCCCTCACGATCCCCCCTCACCCCCAACCCCCTTTTCCCGCCCTTTTCCCCCATTTTCCCCTCACCCCAAACCCCTTTTTTTACCCCCATTTTTTCCCAATTTTCCCCCTCACCCCAAACCCCAATTTCCCCTTTTCCCCAATTTCCCCCTTTTTCCCCCTTTTTTTCCCTGTTTTTCCCCTCACGATCCCCCTCACCCCAACCCCCTTTTCCCGCCCCTTTTTCCCCCCCATTTCCCCCTCACGCTCCCCTCACCCCAAACCCCTTTTTTTACCCCATTTTTTCCCAATTTTCCCCCTCACCCCAAACCCCCATTTCCCCTTTTCCCCAATTTCCCCCTTTTTTCCCTGTTTTTCCCCTCACGATCCCCCTCACGCCACCCCCCTTTTCCCGCCCTTTCCCCCCTCACGCTCCCCTCACCCCAAACCCCCTTTTTTTACCCCCATTTTTTCCCAATTTTCCCCCTCACCGCAAACCCCAATTTCCCCTTTTCCCCAATTTCCCCCTTTTTTCCCTGTTTTTCCCCCTTTTTCCCCTCACGATCCCCTCACGCCCACCCCCCTTTTCCCGCCCTTTTTCCCCCCCATTTTCCCCTCACGCTCTCCCCCCACCCCCAGCCCCGTTTTCCCGCCCCACTCTCCCCGCCCAGCCCCCACCCGCCGCCCAGCGGGCTTCACTCGCGCCTCCCAGCCCTTTTTTTTTGCCCCTTTTCGCCCCTTTTCGCCCCATTTTTCCCCCCTCGCGCCCGCCCCCCCCCCCTCACCTCCATCGCGCCGCCGCTTCCCCCCCCCCTCCCCCAGCCAACCGGAAGCCCCGCCCCTCCCTCGCTCCGCCACTTCCGCCGCCGCTACCATAGAGACGAAACCAAAGGCCCGACCGACACCGGCACACCGCAAACCCTTTGTGGGGTTTGAGCGGGGCGGGGGGGGGGGAACGGGACATTTTGGGGCGTTTTAATAAAATTCGGCGTTTCCGCGGCGGAAAACAGGGGGTGGGCGAGAGCGTGGGAGGCGGGCCGGAGGACCGAGCTAGAGCGGCACCGGAAGAGGAAAAGGCGGAGCCCCCCCCTCAGGGGAGGATATGGAAGGGAGGAACCATAGAGAGGGAGGGGCGGAGCGCCGCCGGAAGGGGCGGGGCGCCAGCGGCGGGCGCGCGCGGCGCGGGCGGTGCGTCATCGGCGGCGACGGGAGGGGGGGGGGGAGGGGGCGGGGCGGGGGGGGGGGGCGAGGGGGGGAGGGGGGGCCGTGAGGGGGGAGGGGGGGGGGAGGGGTCCGGGGCAGATTTTGGGGGAAATTCGGGCGGATTTGGGGGCCGGCCCGGGGGGGGCCCCGCGGGGTGGGGGAGGGGGCGGGGGCTGAGGGAGGGGGGGAGGGGGGAGGAATGAGGGGGGGGGGGTCGTGAGGGGGGGGGGGATGAGGGGATTTTGGGGAGAAATGAGGGGGTTTTGGGGGGTTTGGGGGGAATGAGGGGGTTTGGGGGGGCTGGGGGTGAACGGGGAGAGACGTGAGGGGATTTGGGGTAAAAAATGAGGGGGTTTGGGGCAAAAATGAGGGGGTTTGGGGCAAAAATGAGGGGATTTGGGCAAAAATGAGGGGGTTTGGGGAGTCTGAGGGGGTTTGGGGAGAAATGAGGGGATTTGGGGCAAAACCAGGGAGATTTGGGCAGAAATGAAGGGATTTGGGGAGTCTGAGGGGATTTGGGGCAAATAATGAGGGGATTTGGGTAAAAAATGAGGGGGTTTGGGGAGTCTGAGGGGGTTTGTGGAGAAATAAGGGGATTTGGGCAAAAATGAGGGGATTTGGGCAAAAATGAGGGGATTTGGGGAGGTCTGAGGGGGTTTGGGCAAAAATGAGGGGGGTTTGGGGAGAAATGAGGGGGTATTGGGCAAAAAATGAGGGGATTTGGGCAAAAAATGAGGGGGTTTGGGCAAAAATGAGGGGGTTTGGGTAAAAAATGAGGGGATTTGGGCAAAAATGAGGGGATTTGGGTAAAAAATGAGGGGGTTTGGGGAGAAATGAGGGGATTTGGGGAGCCTGAGGGGGTTTGGGGAGAAATGAGGGGATTTGGGGCAAAAATGAGGGGATTTGGGCAGAAATGAGGGGATTTGGGAAGCCTGAGGGGATTTGGGGAGAAATGAGGGGATTTGGGCAAAATGAGGGGATTTTGGGAGAAATGAGGGGATTTGGGCAAAAAATGAGGGGATTTGGGGAGAAATGAGGGGATTTGGGGCAGAAATGAGGGGGTTTGGGGAGAAATGAGGGGGTTTGGGGAGAAATGAGGGGGATTTGGGGAATTTCAGGGGATTTGGGGTAGAAGTGACAAAATTTTGGGCAGAAATGAGGAGATTTGGGTGAGAAATGAGGGGATTGAGGAGATTTGGGGAGAAATGAGAAGATTTTGGGCAGGAACGAGGAGATTTGGGGAGCTTGAGGAGATTTGGGAGGAAATTAGGAGATTTGGGGACAAATGAGACATTTGGGGAGTTTGTGGGGATTTGAGCAAAAATGAGAGGATTTGGGGCAGAAACGAGGGGATTTGGGAAGGATTTGGGGAATTTGGGGAGGATTTGGGGAGTCTCAGGGGGCAATTTGGGGAAATCAGGAGGTTTTGGGGTGAAACCAGGAGGTTTTTGGTGAAACCAGAGGTTTTGGGGGAGGTTTTGGGGCAAATTCCGAGGTTTTGAGGAGTCTCAGAGGGGATCTGGGAGAAACCGGGAGGTTTTGGGGCTCTGGGGGAATCTAGGGGGAAACCAGGAGAATTTTGGGGTGAAATCAGGAGGTTTTGGGGTTCTCACAGGATTTTAGGGTGGAATCAGGAGATTTTTGGAGTGAAACCAGGAAAATTTTGGGCTGGAATCAGGAGGTTTTGTGGCTCTGTAGGACATTCTGGGGTGAAACCGGGAGATTTTGGGGCTCTCAGGAGATTTGGGGTGAAACCAGGAGATTTTGGGCTGAAATCCGGAGATTCTGGGTGAAATCAGGAGACTTTGGCTGGAATCAGAAGATTTTGGGGTTCTCACAGGATTTTAGGGTGAAATCGGGAGATTTTGGGGCTCATGGGCGATTTTTTGGGGTGAAACCAGGAAATTTTGGGGTGGAATCAGGAGATTCTGGAGCTCTCACAGGATTTTTGGGGTGAAACCAGGAGGTTTTGGGGTGAAACCAGGAGATTATGGGGTGAAATCAGGAGGTTTGGGGATTTTGGGGTGAAATCGGGAGGTTTTGGGGTCACTGAGGAAGCCCCGCCCCCAAATGACGAGGCCCCGCCTCTTTCCAGGACCCTGCGCTCCCCATTGGCCCGAGGCCGGTGACGTCATCGCGGGTGGCACCAATCAGAGGTGAGGGGCGGGGTCAAGATGGCGGCCAGAGTTTGGGCACCCCCAAAATTTTGTGTTTTAAACCCAAATTCCAAACTGGGAGCCCAAAATTTTGGGTTTTAAACCCAAATTCCAAACTGGGGAGCCCAAAATTTCGTGTTTTTAAACCCAAATTCCAAACTGGGAGCCCAAAATTTCGTGTTTTAAACCCAAATTCCAGGCTCAGACCCCAAAATTTCGTGTTTTAAACCCAAATTCCAAACTCAGAGCCCAAAATTTCGTGTTTTAAACCCAAATCCAGATCCTTTTCCCAAATCCCAGCATTTTCACCCCAAAATTCTGCTTTTATTTCCTCAAATTCTCTTTTTTTGACCCAATTTCCAGAGTTTCACCTCAAATTTCACTTTTTTTGGCACAAATTTTACGGATTTCACTCCAAATTTTGATGTTTTCGCCCCAAAATTCCACAATTTCGGATCTCAACATTTTCCTTTTCATCCCCAAGTTCATTTTACCCCCAAAATCCAGAGTTTTACCTCAAAAATCCAAGATTTTCCCCCAAATTCCAGAATTTCCCCCCAAAATTTCAGGAATTTCCTCCCAAATTCCAGAATTTTCCCCCAAATTCCAAGATTTTCCCCCAAATTCCAGACTTTGAGACATTTTTGTCCATTTTTGTCCATTTTTACTCATTTTTTGTGCCATTTTTATTCATTTTCCAGTAATATTTTATCTCTTTTTTGGCCATTTTACCAATTTTCTGTAATTTTAATCAATTTTTCTGCCATTTTACTCATTTTTTTTGTGGCCATTTTACCCATTTTTGTGTCATTTTTACCCATTTTTGGACTCTTTATTTCCTTTTTTTTCTTGCCTTTTGAGGTGGTTTTGAGCCCGGATCTCTGAGGCGTTTTTGGGGCCATTTCCTGCAATTTCCCCCATTTTTTACCCATTTTTTTCCTGTTTTTTTACCCCATTTTCCCATTTTTTACCCAATTTTCCCTGGTTTTGCACCATTTCCCCCATTTTTTTGCCTCATTTTTCCCATTTTTACCCCATTTCCTTGGTTTTTTTTACCCCCATTTTCCCATTTTTTGTCCCATTTCCTGGGTTTTTTTCCCCCCAATATTCCCTTTTTCCCCCCATTTTCCTGTTTTTTTGCCCCATTTCTCATTTTTAACCCTTTTCCCCTGTTTTAGCCCCATTTTCACCTGATTTTCCCTGGTTTTGCCCAATTTTTCCCATTTTTCCCCCACTTCCCCCGGATTTTTTCCCCATTTATCTTTTTTTTTCCCATTTCCCTTTTTCCCCCATTTCCTGTTTTTTCCATTTTCCTCTTTTTTTTGCCCCATTTCCCTGTGGTTTTTTTTTTTTTGCCCTTTTTCTCCTCTTTTTTTTGCCCCATTCCCCCCATTTTTTTCCCTGTTTCTCCGGGTTTTTTTCCCGATTTCCCTGGGGTTTTTTTTTTTGTTTTTCCATTTCCCATTTTTCCCCCAATTTCCCTCTTTTTTCCCCATTTCCCCGGTTTTTTTTTCCCATTTTTTCATTTCCCCCCATTTCCCCGGTTTTTTTTCCCATTTCCCCTTTTTTGCCCCATTTCCCCAAGTTTTCCCCCCCATTTCCCCCTTTTTTTTTTCCCCAATTTCCCCTTTTTTCCCCATTTCCCCGGGTTTTTTCCCTTTCCCCCCCTCTTTTTTCCCCAATTTCCCCATTTTTGCCCCAATTTCCCCCTTTCCCCCCATTTCCCCATTTTTTTGCCCCATTTCCCCATTTTTCCCCCAATTTCCCCTTTTTTCCCCCATTTTTTCCCCCCATTTTCCCCATTTTTTCCCCAATTTCCCCTTTTTTTTTGTTTTTTTTTTTGCCCTTTTTCGCCTCTTTTCGCCCCAATCCCGGCTCTGCCTCCAAACCCGGCCTCGATTTTCGCGCCGCCGCCTCTCCGGGCGCTGCGGGCCGGGCCCGCCAATCCCGCCATTCCCGCGTCCTTTTTGGGCTCAAATCCGCCGGTTTGGCTTTTCTTTAATTTCACTTTTTATTCTTTTTGTCGATTTTTTTTCCCTCCCCTCCCTCTGAGGGCGAAGGACCCCGCGCCCCCCTCAGCGACACAAGATGGCGGCGGGCTGCCCGCGCTCCCCGCCTGCCCCGCGCGCTCCGGCAGCGCCGCGGCCACCCCTGAGCGAAGGCCCCCCGCCTTTCTCTTTAGAAAGCGGGGGGGGCGCGCTCCGGGTGGGGCGTGCGCAACGCACCCTGCTGGCGGCGCCTCGCCCAATCAGCGCGCGGCGCCGGCGGCGCCCGGCCAATGGCGGGGCGCGGCGGGAGGGGCGTGGCCGGCGGCGCGGGTGGGCGGGGGCGGCGCGCGTTGCGTTGCGCCGCGAGCCGCTCCGTGAGGGCGCCCCTCACGCGCGCGCGCGGGGGGGGCCGACGGGACGGAGCCCCCCCCCCCCACCCCCCCCCCCTCCAAAAATCCCCAAAAATCTCCAATTTTAATCGAAATTGGGCGGAACAAAAAACATTCCTGAGGGGAAACCCCCCCCGAACTTCGCCCCCCGCGCCAGGGGAGCGGCGGATTTCCCTGCCCTTCCCCCTCCCCTCCCTCAGGCGCTCGGCGGGACAGGTAAGGCGGGAAGCGTGAGGGGAGGGGGGGGGGGATCGGCCCCGTGAGGGGACCCGGCAGCCCCTGAGGGCAGCGCTGGGGCCGGGCTGGGCCCCCAGTTAAACCAGTTTGGAGTCCCAGTTAAACCAGTGTGGGCTCCCAGTTAAACCAGTTTGGGCCCCCCAGTTAACCCAGTCTGGGCTCCCAGTTAAACCAGTGTGGGGTCCCAGTTAACCCAGTCTGGGCTCCCGGTTAACCCAGTTTGGGTCCCCAGTTAACCCAGTTTGGAGTCCCGGTTAACCCAGTCTGGGCTCCAGTTAACCCAGTTTGGGCTCCCGGTTAACCCAGTTTGGGCTCCCAGTTAACCCAGTTTGGGCCCCCAGTTATCCCAGTTTGGGCTCCCGGTTAACCCAGTTTGAGCTCCCAGTTAACCCAGTTTGGGCTCCCAGTTAACCCAGTTTGGGCTCCCCGGTTAACCCAGTCTGGCCTCCCAGTTAACCCAGTCTGGGCTCCCAGTTATCCCAGTCTGGAGTCCCAGTTAAACCAGTCTGGGCTCCCAGTTAACCCCAGTTTGGGCTCCCAGTTAACCCAGTCTGGGGCTCCCAGTTAACCCAGTCTGAGCTCCCAGTTAACCCAGTTTGGGCTCCCAGTTAACCCAGTTTGAGCTCCCGGTTAACCCAGTTTGGGCCCCCAGTTATCCCAGTTTGGGCTCCCAGTTAACCCAGTCTGGGCTCCCAGTTAACCCAGTATTGGGCTCCCAGTTAACCCAGTTTGGAGTCCCAGTTAACCCAGTTTGGGCTCCCAGTTAACCCAGTTTGGGCTCCCAGTTATCGCAGTTTGGGCTCCCAGTTAACCCAGTTTGGGCCCCCAGTTAACCCAGTCTGGCCTCCCAGTTAAACCAGTGTGGGCTCCCAGTTAACCCAGTTTGGGCTCCCAGTTAAACCAGTGTGGGCTCCCAGTTAACCCAGTTTGGGCTCCCAGTTAACCCAGTTTGGAGTCCCAGTTAACCCAGTTTGGGCTCCCAGTTAACCCAGTTTGGGCTCCCAGTTATCGCAGTTTGGGCTCCCAGTTAACCCAGTTTGGGCCCCCAGTTAACCCAGTCTGGCCTCCCAGTTAAACCAGTGTGGGCTCCCAGTTAACCCAGTTTGGGCTCCCAGTTAACCCAGTCTGGGCTCCCAGTTAACCCAGTTTGGGCTCCCCGGTTAAACCAGTTTGGGCTCCCAGTTAACCCAGTTTGGGCTCCCAGTTAACCCAGTGTGGGCCCCCAGTTAACCCAGTGTGGGCCCCCCAGTTAACCCAGTTTGGGCTCCCAGTTAAACCAGTGTGGGCTCCCAGTTAACCCAGTTTGGGCTCCCGGTTAAACCAGTGTGGGCTCCCAGTTAAACCAGTGTGGGCTCCCAGTTAACACAGTCTGGGCTCCCAGTTATCCCAGTTTGGGCTCCCGGTTAAACCAGTGTGGGCTCCCAGTTAAACCAGTGTGGGCTCCCAGTTAACACAGTCTGGGCTCCCAGTTAACCCAGTTTGGGCTCCCAGTTAACCCAGTCTGGGCTCCCAGTTAACCCAGTCTGGGCTCCCAGTTAACCCAGTTTGGGCTCCCGGTTAAACCAGTCTGGGCTCCCAGTTAACCCAGTTTGGGCCCCCAGTTAACCCAGTCTGGGCTCCCAGTTAACCCAGTTTGGTCTCCCAGTTAACCCAGTTTGGGCTCCCAGTTATCCCAGTCTGGAGTCCCAGTTAAACCAGTTTGGGCTCCCAGTTATCCCAGTTTGGGCTCCCAGTAACCCAGTTTGAGCTCCCAGTTAACCCAGTTTGGAGTCCCAGTTATCCCAGTTTGGGCCCCCAGTTAACCCAGTCTGGGCTCCCAGTTAACCCAGTTTGGGCTCCCAGTTAAACCAGTTTGGGCTCCCAGTCCCCCCAGTTTGAGCTCCCCCTTTTTCCCCAGTGCCTCTTTTTGGGTGGAAACCCCCAAAATTTGGGAGTGGTCACTTTTGGGGGGGGAGGGGTCACCTTGGGGTCACCTTGGGGTCACTTTGGGGTCACTTTTTGGGGTCCCCCTGACCCCCCCCCCTTTTCTCTCCCCACAGCCTGGAGCTCCGGAGCCCCCCCAGCCTGAGAAGAGCCCCCCAAAAAACCCCCTGGGACCCCCAAAAATCTCCCCAAATTCCCCCGGGACCCCCAAAATCTCCCCAAATTCCCCCAGGACCCCCAAAATCTCCCCCAAAATCCCCCAGGATCCCCAAAATCTCCCCCAAACCCCCCCAGGACCCCCAAAATCTCCCCAAAACCCCCCCGGGACCCCCCAAATCTCCCCAAAACCCCCCCGGGACCCCCAAAATCTCCTCAAAACCCCCCCGGGACCCCCAAAATCTCCCCAAACCCCCCCCCAGGACCCCCAAAATCTCCCCCAAAATCCCCCGGGACCCCCCAAATTCCCCCAGGACCCCCCAAATTTCCATTTTTTTGGGGGGTTGGGGACCCCCTGAGCCCCCCCAAAGTCTCATTTTGGGGGGTCAGGACCCCCCAAATCTTCCTCAGAACCCCCCAAATTTCAGATTTTTGGGGTCAGGACCCCCCAAATTTCAGATTTTTGGGGTCAAGACCCCCCAAATTTCAGATTTCTGGGGTCAAGACTCCTCAGATTTTGCATTTTTGGGGTCAGGACCCCCCAGATTTCGGATTTTCTGTGTCAGGACCCCCCAAATTTCACATTTTCGGGGTCTCCACCCCCCAAATTTCAGATTTTTGGGGCCAGGAACCCCCCAGATTTCGCATTTTCGGCGTCTCCAACCCCCGAATTTTGGATTTTTGGGGTTTTCACCCAACAAAATTTTAGATTTTCGGGGCCAGAACCCCCCAAATTTTCCATTTTTTAGTGTCAGGACTCCCCAGATTTTGGGTTTTTGGGGTCAGGACCCCACTGAATTCCCATTTCTGGGACCAGAACCCCCCAAATTTCGCATTTTTGTGGCCAGAACCCCCTGAATTTCCCGTTTTCGGGGTCTAGACCCCCCTAAATTCCCATTTTCCAGCGTCTCCACCCCCCAAATTTCGCATTTTTGGGGCCAGACCCCCCCAAAATTCCCATTTTTCAGTGTCAGGACCCCCTGAATTTTGCATTTTTGTGGCCAGAACCCCGTTAAATTCCCATTTCTGGGGCCAGGACCCCTTAAATTCCCATTTTTGGGGCCAGAACCCCCCAAATTTTACATTTTCAGGATTCGGATCCCCCTAAATTCTCATTATCCACGGTCTCCACCCCCCTAAATTTCACATTTTTGGAGCCAGAACCCCCCTAAATTTCACATTTTTGTGGCCAGAACCCCGTTAAATTCCCATTTCTGTGGCCAGAACCCCCCAAATTTCACATTTTTGGGGCCAGACCCCCCCTAAATTCCCATTTTTCTGGGTCAGGACCCCCCAAATTTCCCATTTTCCAGGGTCACCACCCCCCCTAAATTTCACATTTTTGGGGCCAGACCCCCCCTAAATTTCCATTTTTTTGGGTCAGGACCCCCCTAAATTCACATTTTTTGTGGCCAGACCCCCCCTAAATTTCCATTTTTGGGGCCAGGAGCCCCCTAAATTTCACATTTTTTGGGCCAGGACCCCCCTAAATTCCCATTTTTCTGGGCCAGACCCCCCCTAAATTTCCATTTTTCTGGGTCAGGACCCCCGAAATTTCACATTTTTTGGGCCAGAACCCCCTAAATTTCACATTTTTGTGGCCAGAACCCCCCCTAAATTCCCATTTCTGGGGCCAGGATCCCCCAAATTTCCCATTTTTGTGGCCAGGACCCCGTTAAATTTCACATTTTTGTGGCCAGAACCCCCCAAATTTCACATTTTTGTGGCCAGGACCCCCCTAAATTCCCATTTTTGGGGCCAGACCCCCCCTAAATTTCCATTTTTCTGGGTCAGGACCCCCCTAAATTTCGCATTTTTTGGGGCCAGACCCCCCCTAAATTCCCATTTTTCAGTGTCAGGACCCCCTAAATTCCCATTTTTGTGGCCAGGACCCCCCAAATTTCACATTTTTGGGGCCAGAACCCCCCAAATTTCCCATTTTTGGGGCCAGACCCCCCCTAAATTTCCATTTTTCTGGGTCAGGACCCCCTAAATTTCGCATTTTTTGGGCCAGAACCCCCCAAATTTCACATTTTTGTGGCCAGGACCCCCCACATTTCCCATTTTTTTGGGCTCACCCCCCCAAAAACCCCCCCAAAACCCCCCCAAACCCCCCCGGCCCGCCATGGCCGACCCCATCATGGAGCTCTTTGACGACCCCGGCCTCTTCGGCCTGGACCCGCTGCCCGAGGACCTGGTGGCCCCCGCGGCCGCCCCTCCCCCCGGCGACCCCCTGGCCGAAGCCCTGGGGCTCTCGGGGGCCCTGGAGCCCCCTCCCCCCGCCCCGGCCCCGCCCCAGGACCCCGCCCCGCCCGCCCCTCCCCCGCCCGGCCCCGCCCGCCCGCCCCTCCCCCCGCCGCCGGACGCCGAGCTGCTGAGCCAGGGCAACCCCTTCATGGGGGCCACCGCCCCTCCCCCGCCGCCGGGCCACGCCCGCCCCGGCCCCCAAAATCGTCATCCTCAAAGCCCCGCCCCCCGGCGGCCCCGCCCCGGCCGCGCCCAACGGCGGCAAAGTCGCCCTGGCCAAGGTGCTGGGGGCGGCGGCGGCCCCGCCCCAGATCCGCCCGGGCGTGGCCGCAGCGGCGGCGGCGGGCGTGGCCAAAGGGGGCGTGGCGGCGGCGGGGGGCGTGGCCGCGGCGGGCCGGCAGGTGAAGCAGCTGCTGCTGCAGCCCCTGAAGGCCGGGGGCGGGCGGCCCCGCGGCGCCCCTGAAGCCCGGCCTGAGCCTGGGCCCCGCCCAGGTGAGCGGGGAGGGGCTGGGGGGGGTTGGGTGTGGCCGGGTGGGGTTTGGGTGTGGCCAGGTGTGGTTTGGGTGTGGCTATGTGTGGTTTGGCTGTGACCAGGTGTGGTTTGGGTGTGGCCAGGTGTGGTTTGGGTGTGGCTGAGTAAAGCTTGGGTGTGGCCAGGTGCGGTGTGGGTGTGGCCAGGTGAGGTTCGGGTGTGGCTGAGTAAAGTTTGGTGTGACTGGGTGGGGTTTGGGTGTGGCCAGGTGAAGTTTGAGTGTGACCGGGTGGGGTTTGGGTGTGGCTGGGTGAGGTTAGGGTGTGGCCAGGTGAAGTTTGGGTGTGGCCAGGTGTGGTTTGGGTGTGGCTGAGTAAAGCTTGGGTGTGGCCAGGTGTGGTGTGGGTGTGGCTGGGTGAGGTTCGGGTGTGGCTGAGTAAAGCTTGGTGTGACTGGGTGGGGTTTGGGTGTGGCTGGGTGAGGTTTGGGTGTGACCAGGTGTGGTTTGGGTGTGGCTGGGTGAGGTTTGGGTGTGGCCAGGTGTGGCCAGGTGTGGTTTGGGTGTGGCCAGGTGTGGTGTGGGTGTGACCAGGTGTCGTGTGGGTGTGGCCAGGTGTGGTTTGGGTGTGGCCAGGTGTGGTGTGGGTGTGGCCAGGTGTGGTGTGGGGTGTGGCCAGGTGAAGTTTGGGTGTGACCAGGTGTCGTGTGGGTGTGGCCAGGTGTGGTTTGGGTGTGGCCAGGTGAGCTGTGAAGTCCCAGCTTAAGGTTCATCTGCACTCTGACCACTGACTGCGTTCATCCCCACTGACCACTGATCACTGACCACTGCCCATCCCCACTGCCCACTGACCACTGCCCCTTGTCCATCCCCCACTGACCACTGCCCCCTGTCCATCCCCGCTGACCACTAACCCTGCGTCCATCTCCACTGACCACTGCTCCTTGTCCATCCCCACTGACCACTGACCACTGACTGCATCCATCCCCACTGACCCCTCTCCCTGTGTCCATCCCCACTGACCACTGCTCCTTGTCCATCCCCACTGACCACTGACCGCTGTCCCCTGTCCATCCCCACTGACCACTGACGCCTGTCCATTCACACTGACCACTGCTCATCCCCACTGACCACTGTCCTCAGTCCATCCCCACTGCTCCCTCTCCCTGTGTCCATCCCCCCACTGACCGCTGCCCCTCGTGTCCGCAGGGCGAGTCCAAGCGCATCACGCTGGTGCTGCAGCAGCCGCCGGGGCCGGGGCGCGTGTCCATCCCCACTGACCACTGACCCCTGTCCATCCCCCCTGTCCATGCCCCCACTGACCGCTGCCCCTCGTGTCCGCAGGGCGAGTCCAAGCGCATCACGCTGGTGCTGCAGCAGCCGCCGGGGCCGGGCGCGGCGCCGGGCCAGCGCCACGTGGTGCTGGGCACGCTGCCCGGCAAGCTGCTGCTGCAGGGCGGCGCCGCCGCGGCCGCGCCCGGCGCTCCGGCCAAGGCGGCGCCCGGCGCTCCGGCCAAGGTGGTGACCATCCAGCTGCAGGTGCAGCCGCCGGCCGCGCCCGGCCAGCCCGGCCAGCCCCAGAAGATCCAGCTGATCCAGCAGGCCGGGGCGGGGCCCGTGGGCGTGGCCCAGGTGCCGCAGGTGGTGGGCGGGGCCGGGCAGAGGCTGACCGTGCCGCTCAAGGTGGTGCTGCAGCCGCAGGTGAGGCGCCGCGGCGGTCAGTGGGGTCAGGGCAGCGGTCAGCGGGGTCAGGGGAGTGGTCAACGGGGTCAGGGGAGTGGTCAGTCGGGTGGGGAGCGGTCAGTGGGGTCAGGGCAGTGGTCAGTGGGGTCAGGGGAGCGGTCAGTGGGGTCAGGGCAGCGGTCAGCGGGGTCAGGGGAGCGGTCAGTCGGGTGGGGAGCGGTCAGTTGGGTCGGGAGTGGTCAGTGGGGTCAGGGGAGTGGTCAGTGGGGTGGGGAGTGGTCAGCGGGGTCAGGGGAGTGGTCAGTCGGGTGGGGAGCGGTCAGTTGGGTCGGGAGTGGTCAGTGGGGTCAGGGGAGCGGTCAGCGGGGTCAGGGGAGTGGTCAGTGGGGTCAGGGGAGTGGTCAGTGGGGCCAGGGCAGCGGTCAGCGGGGTTGGGAGTGGTCAGCGAGGTCAGGGGAGTGGTCAGCGGGGTCAGGGGAGTGGTCAGTGGGGTGGGGAGTGGTCAGTGGGGTCAGGGGAGTGGTCAGTGGGGTCAGGGGAGTGGTCAGGCGGGTGGGGAGTGGTCAGCGGGGTCAGGGGAGTGGTCAGCGGGGTCAGGGGAGTGGTCAGCGGGGTCAGGGGAGTGGTCAGTGGGGTCAGGGGAGTGGTCAGTGGGGTCAGGGGAGTGGTCAGCGGGGTCAGGGGAGTGGTCAGTGGGGTCAGGGAAGTGGTCAGTGGGGTCAGGGGTGTGATAAGTGGGGTTAGGGGAGCGGTCAGCGGGGTCAGGGGAGTGGTCAGTGGGGTCAGGGGAGTGGTCAGCGGGGTCAGGGGAGTGGTCAGTGGGGTCAGGGGAGTGGTCAGTGGGGTCAGGGGAGTGGTCAGTGGGGTCAGGGGAGTGGTCAATTGGGTTTGGGTGTGGTCAGTGTGGTTTGGGAGTAGTCAGTTTGGCTTGGGTATGGTCAGTTGGGCTGGGGAGAGTGGTCAGTTGGGTTTGGGAGTGGTCAGTTGGGCTGGGGGCGGTGGTCAGTTGGGTTTCAGGTGGTCAGTTGGGTTTGGGTGTGGTCAGCAGGGTGGGGAGTGGTCAGTTGGGTTTGGGAGTGGTCAGTTGGGTTTCAGGTGGTCAGTTGGGTTTGGGAGTGGTCAGTTGGGCTGGGGATGGTGGTCAGATTTGGGTGTGGTCAGTTGATTTGGGTGTGGCCAGTTGGGCTGGGGGCGGTGGTCAGTTGATTTGGGAGTGGTCAGTTGGGTTTGGGAGTGGTCAGTTGGGCTGGGGATGGTGGTCAGATTTGGGTGTGGTCAGTTGATTTGGGCGTGGTCAGTTGATTTGGGTGCGGTCAGCCCGGCCGGGTGACGCCGGCGTTCGCTTCGCTCAACCGTGACCTCTCCGGCCACCCTGCGCCGGCCGCGCCGGTCACTCCGCCCGCGGCCCCACGGCGGCCTGGGGCGCGTCGGTCACTCACCACCGCCCTCGCTGACCGCCTCCCCCTCCCCTCCCCTGGCCAGGCCGCCTCCTCGTCCGGCGGCTCCTCGGCCGGCCTCCTCGGTGGTCAAGGTGCTGAGCGGCGCCGAGGTGGCGGCGGCGGGCGCGGCGGCGGCGTCGGCGTCGGCGCGGGGCGCGTCGGACAGAGAGCCGGCGGCTGGGAGCACCAGAAGAAGCAGGAGAAGGCCAACCCGCATCGTGGCCGAGGCCATCGCCCGCGCCCGCCGCCCGCGGCGAGCAGAACATCCCGCGCGTGCTCAACGAGGACGAGCTGCCCAGCGTCCGGCCCGACGACGACGGCGAGCGCAAGCGGCGCCGCAAGGGCCCCGGCGAGCGCGGCGCCGGCAAGGAGGAGCGGGCCGCGGCGCGGCAAGGGGCAGGGCGGCGGCAAGAGCAAGGGGCGGGGCAAGGCCAGGTGAGGGCGGGGCCTGGGGGGGAGGGGTCAGGGAGGGTCGGGGCGGTGGGTCGTGAGGGTGTGGGTAGGGGTGGGGTAGGAAGCGTGGCCATGGTGGTCACTCTGGCGTGGTGTTGATGGTCACTCAAGTTTGGTCACGGTGGTTACTCAACTTTGGTCTTGATGGTCACTCAGCCTTGGCCATGATGGTCACTCAACTTTGGACATGGCGGTCACTCAACTACGCTCTTGGTGGTCACTCAAGCATGGTCTTGATGGTCACTCAAGTTTGGTCTTGGATGGGTCACTCAACTTTGGACATGGTGGTCACTCAACCATGGTCTTGGTGGTCACTCAAGCATGGTCTTGATGGTCACTCAGCCTTGTCCATGGTGGTCACTCAGCTTTGGCCATGGTGGTCACTCAAGCGTGTCTTGATGGTCACTCAATCTTGGTCATGGTGGTTAACCAACCTTGGTCATGGTGGTCACTCAACCTTGGCCATGGTGGTCAGTCAACTTTGGACATGGTGGTCACTACAACCATGGTCTTGGTGGTCACTCAAGCGTGGTCTTGATGGTCACTTAGTCTTGGCCATGGTGGTCACTCAACTTGGCCATGGTGGTCACTCAACCTTGGCCATGGTGGTCACTCAACTTTGGCCATGGTGGTCACTCAACTTTGGCCATGGTGGTCACTCAACTTTGGATGTGGTGGTCACTCAAGCATGGTCTTGATGGTCACTCAACTTTGGTTTTGGTGGTCGCTCAACTTTGGTTTTGGTGGTCACCCAACCTTGGCCATGGTGGTCACTCAACTTTGGCCATGGTGGTCACTCAACTTTGGCCACAGTGGTCACTCAACTTTGGACATGGTGGTCACTCAACTTTGGTCACGGTGGTCACTCAACTTTGGTCTTGATGGTCACTCAAGCGTGGTCTTGATGGTCACTCAACTTTGGTTTTGGTGGTGGCTCAACCATGGTCATGATGGTCATCTCAACCGTGGTCATGATGGTCACTCAACCTGTGGTCTTGATGGTCACTCAATCTTGGTCACGGTGGTCACTCAACCATGGTCATGATGGTCACTCAAGCATGGTCATGATGGTCACTCAACCGTGGTCATGATGGTCACTCAGTCTTGGTCATCGGTGGTCACTCAAGCGTGGTTTTGATGGTCATTCAACCATGGTCATGATGGTCACTCAGTCTTGGTCATGGTGGTCACTCAGCCTTGGCCATGGTGGTCACTCAACTTTGGACATGGCGGTCACTCAATCATCGCTCTTGGTGGTCACTCAAGCATGGTCTTGATCGTCACTCAAGTTTCGTTTTGGTGGTCACTCAGCTTTGGTTTTGGTGGTCACTCAACTTTGTTAACGGTGGTCACTCAGCTTTGGTTTTGGTGGTCACTCAGCTTTGGTTTTGGTGGTCACTCAGCTTTGGTTTTGGTGGTCACTCAGCTTTGGTTTTGGTGGTCAGTCAGCTTTGGTTTTGGTGGTCACTGAACCGGGCTCATGGTGGTCACCCAACCATGGTCTTGATGGTCACTCAATCTTGGCCATGGTGGTGACTCAACCTTGGTCATGGTGGTCACTCAACAATGGTCACAATGGTCGTTCAACCATGGTCATGACGGTCATTCAACTGTGGTCATGGCGGTCACTCAGCCTTGGCCACGGTGGTCACTCAGCCACAGCCTTGATGGTCACTCAACTACGGCCCTTGGTGGTCACCCCAACTTGGCCACAGCGGTCACCAAACCTCATCGTTAACGGTCACTCAATTCAGTGTTTATGGTTGTAGTGACCACCTGGTCACAGTGGTCAGTGTGGTCATAGCGGTCAGTGTGGTCAGTGGTCAGTCGGTCAGTGGATCGGTCAGTTGGTCAGTGGTCAGTTGGTCAATGGCCAGTTGGTCAGTCGGTCAGTGGTCAGTTGGTCAATGGTCAGTTGGTCAGTCAGTGGTCAGTCAGTCAGTGGTCAGTTGGTCACCTCGGTCAGTTGGCCAGTCGGTCAGTGGTCAGTCGGTTAGTGGTTGGTCACTCGGTCAGTGGTCAGTTGGTCAGTGGTTGGTCAGTGGTCAGTCAGTGGTCAGTTGGTCAGTGGTCAGTTGGTCAGTTGGTCACTCTGTCCCGCAGCACCATCACGCCAGGTGGTGGGGGAAGAAGCGCAAGCGCAACGCCGGTCAGTGTGATCGCAGTGGTCAGTCAGTGGTCAGTTGGTCACTCAATGGTCAGTTGGTCAGTTGGTCACTCTGTCCGCAGCACCATCACGCCGGTGGGTGGGGGAAGAAGCGCGAGCACAACGCCGGTCAGTGTGATCGCAGTGGTCAGTCAGTGGTCACTCAGTGGTCAGTCAGTGGTCAGTTGGTCACTCAGTGGTCAGTGGTCAGTTGGTCAGTTGGTCACTCTGTCCGCAGCACCATCACGCCGGTGGTGGGGAAGAAGCGCAAGCGCAACGCCTCCTCGGACAATTCGGACTCGGAGGCGCTGCCGGCGCCGTCCCCCGCGCCGCGACGACGACGGCGGCGTCCAGGTGAGGCCACCTGCGGGGGCGGGGGCCACGCGGCTGGGCGGGGCCACGCGGGTGGGGTCACCTGGATGGGTGGGGTCACCTGGATGGGCGGGGTCACCTGAGGTGGGGTGGGGTCATCTGGGCAGGTGGGGGTCACCTGGGATGGGCGGGGTTATCTGAGTTGGGTGTGGTCACCTGGATGGGCGGGGTTACCTGGATGGGCGGGGTCACCTGTGTGGGTGGGGTCACCTGGATGGGCAGGGTCACCTGTGTGGGTGGGGTCACCTGGATGGGTGTGGTCACCTGGGCAGGTGGGGTTATCTGAGTTGGGTGTGGTCACCTGGATGGGCGGGGTTACCTGAGGAGGGGCAGGGTCACCTGGGTGAGCGGAGTTATCTGAGGTGGGCGGGGTCACCATGCGGTGGGGTTCACCTGGACAGGTGTGGTCATCTGGACTGGGCGGGGTTACCTGAGGTGGGGCGGTGTCCCCCAGGTGGGCGGGATCACCGACCACCGACTCGGGGGGTGGGCGGGGCCACCCGGGCAGGTGGGGCGCCCTGAGGCAGGCGGGGTTACCTGAGCTGGGGTGGGGTCACCTGGATGGGCGGGCTGGTCCAAGGTGGGCGTGGTCCCCCGGGTGGGCGTGGTCCCCGTGGTGGGCGTGGTCCCCCGGGCGGGCGTGGTCCCCCGTGGTGGGCGTGCCTCACCTGGGCGCCGCGGGCGCAGAAGCGGCGCTCGAACCGGCAGGTGAAGCGCAAGAAGTACACGGAGGACCTGGACATCAAGATCACGGACGACGAGGAGGACGAGGAGCTGGACGTGACGGGGCCGGCGCGGCCGGAGCAGCCGCCGGCGCCGCCGCCGCCCGAGCCCGACGGCGACGCGCTGCCCTCCATGCAGTTCTTCGTGGTGGGTGCTCTTCATCGTCATCATCATCATCTTCATTGTGTTCTTCTTCTTTGTCTTCGTCATCTTCGTTGTCTTTGTTGTGTTCTTCATCATCGTCATCGTCTTCTTCATCTTCCCTTCCGTCGTGTTCCCGACGGCGACGCGCTGCCCTCCATGCAGTTCTTCGTGGTGGGTGCCCTTCTTCATCATCATCATCATCTTCATTATCATCCTCATCTTCTTCTTCTTCTTCTTCTTCGTCATCTTCTTCTTCTTCGTCATCTTCGTCATCTTCATTGTGTTCTTCATCTTCACTTCCGTCGTGTTCCCGACGGCGACGCGCTGCCCTCCGTGCAGTTCTTCGTGGTGGGTGCCCTTCTTCATCATCCTCATCTTCATCTTCATCTTCTTCTTCTTCTTTGTCATCTTCGTCATCTTCATTGTCTTTGTTGTGTTCTTCATCATCGTCATCGTCTTCTTTATCTTCCCTTCCGTCGTGTCCCCGACGGCGACGCGCTGCCCTCCGTGCAGTTCTTCGTGGTGGGTGCCCTTCTTCATCATCGTCATCATCATCATCTTCATTTTCTTCTTCTTCTTCTTTGTCTTCTTCGTCATCTTCATCTTCATCCTGTTCATCATCTTCATTGTGTTGTCCATCTTCACTTCCGTCGTGTTCCCGACGGCGACGCGCTGCCCTCCGTGCAGTTCTTTGTGGTGGGTGCCCTTCTTCATCATCCTCATCTTCATCTTCATCTTCTTCTTCTTCTTTGTCATCTTCATCATCTTCATTGTCTTTGTTGTGTTCTTCATCATCGTCATCGTCTTCTTTATCTTCCCTTCCGTCGTGTTCCCGACGGCGACGCGCTGCCCTCCGTGCAGTTCTTCGTGGTGGGTGCCCTTCATCATCATCATCTTCATCTTCATCATCCTCATCTTGATCTTCTTCATCTTCCTTTTGATCGTCTCCACCATCTTCATCATCTTCTTTGTCTTCCTTGTGTTTTTGGTCTTCATCATCCTCTTGATCTTCATCATCATCTTTATCGTCTTCTTGATCTCTATCTTCTTCGTCATCTTTATTTTCTTCTTGATCTTCATCATCTTCATCATTTTCTTGATCTTGATCTTTGTCATCGTCATCGTCTTTATTGCCTTCTTCGTCTCCATCGTCTTCTTCATCATCTTTATGGTCTTCTTGATCTTCATCATCACCTCCGTTGTCTTCTTGATCATCATCATCGTCATCTTCATCGTCTTCTTCATCTTCATCATCTTTATAATCTTCTTGATCTTCGTCATCACCTCCATTGTCTTCTTGATCATCATCATCATCGTCTTCATCATCTTCTTTATCTCCGTTGTCTTCTTGCTCTTCGCTTTTGTCGTCTTCGTCCCGTTCCTCATCTTCATCACCATCGTCTTCATCGTCTTCGTCGTCATCATTGTCATCTTCATCTTCTCCTTCATTGTTGTCATCTTCTCCACGGCCTTCATCCTCCTCATCTCCTCCACCCCATCATCTTCATCACCAACCTCCTGACGTTCTTCACCTCGTCCATCATCTTCCTCACGTCCTTCATCCCCGTGACCTTCATCCCCTTCTCCACCTTCATCCTCCTCACCTCCTCCACGACCTTCATCCCCTTCATCCCATCTCCATCATCTTCATCACCTCCTTCATCTTCCTCACCTTCTTCATCCCCGTTCCCATCATCCTCCTCACCTCTTCCGTGACCTTCATCCCCTTCATCCCATCTCCATCATCTTCATCACCTCCTTCATCCTCCTCACCTTCTTCATCCCCGTTCCCATCATTCTCACCTCCTCCATGACCTTCATCCCCATCCCATTCCCATCATCTCCATCATCTTCATCGCCACCTTCGTCCTCCTCCCCTTCTTCATCCCCGTTCCCATCATCCTCCTCACCCCCTCCATGCCCACGACCTTCATCCCCTTCATCCCATCTCCATCGTCTTCATCACCTCCTTCATCCTCCTCACCTTCTTCATCCCCGTTCCCATCCTCCTCACCTCCTCCGTGACCTTCATCCCCATCATCCCCATCATCTTCATCACCACCTTCATCCTCCTCACCTTCTTCATCCCCGTTCCCATCATCCTCATCTCCTCCGTGACCTTCGTCCCCATCCCATTCCCATCATCTCCATCATCTTCATCGCCACCTTCGTCCTCCTCACCTTCTTCATCCCCGTTCTCATCATCCTCCTCACCTCCTCCGTGACCTTCATCCCCTTCATCCCATCCCCATCGTCTTCATCACCGCCTTCATCCTCCTCACCTCCTCCGTGACCTTCATCCCCTTCATCCCGTCTCCATCATCCTCCTCGCTCCTCCGTCCCCGTGCCCTTCATCCCCATCCTCTTCCTCCTCGACTTCTTCATTCCCATGACCTTCATCCCCATCCCGTTTCCCATCATCTCCATCATCTTCATCGCCACCTTCATCCTCCTCACGTTCTTCATCCCTGTGATCATCCCCATCCCGTTCCCTTCATCCTCCTCACCTCTTCCGTGACCTTCATCCCCTTCATCCCATCTTCATCGTCTTTATCACCACCTTCATCTTCCTCACCTTCTTCATCCCCGTTCCCATCATCCTCCTCACCTCCTCCATGACCTTCATCCCCTTCATCCCATCATCTTCATCACCACCTTCATCCTCCTCATCTCCTCCCGTGACCTTCATCCCCTTCATCCCATCTCCGTCATCTTCATCGCCTCCTTCATCCTCCTCACCTTCTTCATCCCCGTTCCCATCATCCTCATCTCCTCCGTGACCTTCATCCCCATCCCATTCCCATCATCTCCATCATCTTCATCGCCACCTTCATCCTCCTCACCTCCTCCATGACCTTCATCCCCATCATCTCCATCATCTTCATCGCCACCTTCATCTTCCTCACTTCCTCCATGACCTTCATCCCCATCATCCCCATCATCTTCATCGCCACCTTCATCCTCCTCACCTCCTCCGTGACCTTCATCCCCTTCATCCCGTCTCCATCATCCTCCTCGCTCCTCCGTCCCCGTGCCCTTCATCCCCATCCTCCTCCTCCTCACCCCCTCCATGCCCACGACCTTCATCCCCACCCCACCCTCCTCCTCCTCCTCACCCCCTCCGTCCCCCCTCACCTTCCTCACCCCTGCTGACCTTCCTCCCGTCCATCCTCCTCCTCCTCCTCCTCCTCCTCCCCGTCCCCCCTCGCCTTCCTGGCCCCCGCTGACCTTCCTCCCGTGCCTCCTCCTCCTCCTCCCGTCCCGCAGGAGAACCCGAGCGAGGAGGACGCCGCCATCGTGGACAAGGTCCTGTCCATGCGCGTGGTCAAGAAGGAGGTGAGCGGTCAGCGGCCAGCGGTCAGCGGCCCAGCGGTCAGCGGGTGGCCTGGGGGCGGCCTGGGGGCGGCCTGGGGGCCTTCCTCACCCTCCTCCTCCTCCTCACCCTCCTCCTCGTCATCGTCGTCGTGGCCCGCAGCTGCCCTCGGGACAGGTGGTGGAGGGCCGAGGAGTTCTTCGTCAAGTACAAGAACTAGTAGGTGCCCGCCGCCCGCCCAGCGGTCACTCGCGGTCACTCGGGGTCACCTCGGGGTCACTCGGGGTCACTCGGGGTCAGTTATGGTCACTCAGGGTCACTCGGGGTCAGTTATGGTCACTCAGGGTCACTCAGGGTCACTCGGGGTCAGTTATGGTCACTCAGGGTCACTCAGGGTCAGTTATGGTCACTCGGGGTCATTTGTGGTCTCTCGGGGTCACTCGCGGTCACTTGGGGGTCACTCAGGGTCATTTGTGGTCACTCGGGGTCACTCAGGGTCAGTTATGGTCACTCGGACTCACTCGGGGTCTTTTGTGGTCATTCGGGGTCATTTGTGGTCACTCGGGGTCAGTTATGGTCATTTATGGTCACTTGGGGTCACTCGCGGGGCACTCGGGGTCAGTTATGGTCACTCGGGGTCATTTATGGTCATTTGTGGTCACTCGGGGTCAGTTATGGTCACTCGGGGTCACTTGGGGTCAGTTATGGTCATTTGGGGTCACTCGGGGTCACTCGGGGTCATTTACGGTCAGTCAGGGTCAGTTTATGGTCATTTATGGTCACTCGGGGTCACTCGGGGTCAGTTATGGTCACTCGGGGTCACTTGGGGTCACTCAGGGTCAGTTATGGTCATTTGTGGTCACTCGCGGTCACTCGGGGTCACTCGGGGTCATTTATGGTCATTTGTGGTCACTCAGGGTCATTTATGGTCACTCGGGGTCACCTCGGGGTCATTTGTGGTCACTTGGGGTCATTTGAGGTCACCTCGGGGTCACTCGCGGTCACTCATGGTTGGGGTCACTCGGGGTCAGTTTGGGGTCATTTTTGGCCGTTTTGGGGTCATTTTTGGGCGTTTTGGGCCATTTTTCTTCATTCAGAAGGAATTCTGCTCATTTTTGGGCGTTTTCGCTCATTTTTTTGGGAGGCGATTTCGGGCGGTTTTGGGGTCCCAGGCGGGGGGGGGGCGGGGCCTCACCTGCGGCAGGTGACGCTGGCCCCGCCCCCAGCTCCTCCCTGCACTGCTCATTCTGGGCTCGTTTGTGTTCATTTTGGGGTGGTTTTTGCTCATTTTTGGGTGGTTTTCGCTCATTTTTTGGGGTGATTTCGGGCGGTTTTGGGGTCCCGGGCGGGGGGCGGGGCCTCACCTGCGGCAGGTGACGCTGGCCCCGCCCCCAGCTCCTCCCTGCACTGCTCATTCTGGGCTCGTTCTGGCTCATTCTGGGCTCGTTTTTGTTCATTTTTGGGTCGTTTTTGTTCATTTTCGCTCATTTTTTGGGTGGTTTTCGCTCATTTTTGGGTGGTTTTGGCTCATTTTTTGGGGCGATTTTGGGCAGTTTTGGGGTCCCGGGCGGGGGGGCGGGGCCTCACCTGCGGCAGGTGACGCTGGCCCCGCCCCCAGCTCCTCCCTGCACTGCTCATTCTGGGCTCGTTCTGGCTCATTCTGGGGTGGTTTTTGCTCATTTTTGGGTGGTTTTGGCTCATTTTTTTGGGTGATTTTGGGCGATTTCGGGGTCCGGGCGGGGGGGGCGGGGCCTCACCTGCGGCAGGTGACGCTGGCCCCCGCCCCCAGCTCCTCCCTGCACTGCTCATTCTGGGCTCGGTTTTGTTCATTTTGGGGTGGTTTTTGCTCATTTTTGGGTGGTTTTGGCTCATTTTTTGGGGTGATTTCGGGCGGTTTTGGGGTCCCGGGCGGGGGGCGGGGCCTCACCTGCGGCAGGTGACGCTGGCCCCGCCCCCAGCTCCTCCCTGCACTGCTCATTCTGGGCTCGTTCTGGCTCATTTTGGGGTGGTTTTTTGTTCATTTTTGGGTCGTTTTTGTTCATTTTTTGCTCATTTTTGGGTGGTTTTCGCTCATTTTTGGATGGTTTTCACTCATTTTTTGGGGTGATTTCGGGCGGTTTTGGGGGGTCCCAGCTGGGGGGGGGCGGGGCCTCACCTGCGGCAGGTGACGCTGGCCCCGCCCCCAGCTCCTACCTGCACTGCTCATTCTGGCTCGTTTTTGTTCATTTTTGGGTCGTTTTTGTTCCGTTTTGGGCTCATTTTGGGGTGGTTTTTGCTCATTTTTGGGTGGTTTTCGCTCATTTTTTGGGGTGATTTCGGGCAGTTTTGGGGTCCCGGGCGGGGGGGGCGGGGCCTCACCTGCGGCAGGTGACGCTGGCCCCGCCCCCCAGCTCCTACCTGCACTGCTCATTCTGGGCTCGTTTTTGTTCATTTTTGGGTGGTTTTCGCTCATTTTTGGGTGGTTTTCGCTCATTTTTGGGTGGTTTTCGCTCATTTTTTTGGGGTGGTTTCGGGCGGTTTCGGGGGGTCCCAGCGGGGGGGGCGGGGCCTCACCTGCGGCAGGTGACGCTGGCCCCGCCCCCAGCTCCTACCTGCACTGCGACGTGGGCGACGATCGCGCAGCTGGAGAAGGACAAGAGGATCCACCAGAAGCTGAAGCGCTTCAAGACCAAGATGAACCAAATGCGGCACTTCTTCCACGAGGTGCCGGAACGTTCTGGAACGGGGGGAAAACGGGGGAAAAAACGGGGGTTTTGGGAAAAAAACGGGGGTTTTGGGGAAAAAAAACGGGGGGTTTGGGGGGAAAATCTGGGGTTTGGGGAAAAAACCCAGGGGTTTTGGGGGAAAAAAACGGGGGTTTTGGGGAAAAAAAATTGGGGGTTTGGGGAAAAATCTAAGGGGTTTGGGGGAAAAAAAACGGGGGGTTTTTGGGAAAAAAAAAAACGGGGGGTTTGGGGGAAAAATGGGGGGGTTTGGGGAAGAAAATGGGGGGTTTGGGGGAAAAAACGGGGGGTTTTGGGAAAAAACGGGGGTTTTGGGAAAAAAACGGGGGGGTTTTGGGAAAAAATCTGGGGGGTTTTGGGGGAAAAATGGGGGGGTTTTGGGGAAAAACAGGAGTTTGGGGGAAAAAACGGGGCTTGGGGGAAAAAAAAACGGGTTTGGGGGAAAAATGGGGGGTTGGGGAAAAAAAACGGGGGTTTGGGAAAAAAAAACGGGGGGTTTGGGGGAAAAAATGGGGGTTTGGGAAAAAACGGGGGTTTGGGAAAAAAATGGGGGTTTTGGAGGGAAAAAACGGGGGGTTTTGGGGGAAAAAATGGGGGTTTTTGGGGGAAAAAAACGGGGGGTTTTTGGGGAAAAAAATGGGGGTTTTGGGGGAAAAAAACGGGGGGTTTTGGGGGGAAAAAATGGGGGTTTTGGGGGGAAAAACGGGGGTTTTGGGGAAAAATGGGGGTTTGGGGGAAAAAACGGGGGTTTTTGGGGGAAAAAAACGGGGCTTGGGGGGAAAAAAAAACAGGGGTTTGGGGGAAAAAATGGGGGTTTGGGGGAAAAACGGGCGGGTTTGGGGAAAAACGGGGGTTTGGGAAAAAAAATGGGGGTTTGGGGAAAAAAACGGGGGTTTTGGGGAAAAAACCCGGGGGTTTAGGGGGGAAAAAAACGGGGGTTTGGGGGGAAAAACGGGGGGTTTGGGAAAAATCCAGAGGATTTGGGGGAAAAATCGGGGGTTTGGGGAAAAATCTGGGGGGTTTGGGGGAGAAAAAAACGGGGGTTTTGGGGGAAGAATTGGGGGTTTGGGAGAAAATCTGGGGGGTTTTGGGGGGAAAAATGGGGGTTTGGGAAAAACATGGGGGGTTTGGGGGAAAAAATGGGGGTTTGGGAAAAAAATGGGGGTTTGGGAAAAAAATGGGGGTTTTGGGGGAAAAACCCGGGGGTTTTGGGGGAAAAAACGGGGGGGGTTGGGGAAAAAATGGGGGTTTGGGAAAAAATCCGGGGTTTTGTGGGGCAAAAATTGGGGGTTTTTGGGTGGAAAAATTGCGGGGGTTTTGGGGGGAAAACCCCGAGGTTTTAGGAAAAATCCGGGGTTTTTTTCGGGGGAATAATGGGGTTTTTTTAGGGGGGAAATTGAGGGATTTTGGGGGGAAATTGGGGGATTTTTGGGAGAAAAAATGGGGATTTGGGGGGGGAAATTGGGGGATATTGGGGGGGAAATTGAGGGATTTTGGGAGAAAAATGGGGATTTTGGGGGGAAATTGGGGGATTTTGGGGGCAAAATTGGGGGATTTTGGGGGAGATCCGGGGGAAGCGGGGCAGAGGCAGATTTTGGGGTGGAAAAAGCGGATTTTGGGGCTCCAGGATGAGGAGCCCTTCAACCCCCGACTACGTGGAGGTGGATCGGATCCTGGACGAGTCGCACAGCGTGGACAAGGACAACGGCGAGGTGGGCGGGGACGGGGTTTGGGGTGAAAAACGGCAGATTTGGGGTTTGGGGTAAAAAATAGAACATTGGGGAGTTTGGGGGTTAAAAAATGTGAAATTGGGGGTTTGGGGTTAAAAATGTGAAAATTTGGGAGTTTCTGGGGTTAAAAATGTGAAATTTGGGAGTTTCTGGGGTTAAAAATGTGAAATTTGGGAGTTTCTGGGGTTAAAAATGTGAAATTGGGATTTTGGGTTAAAAACATAAAATTGGGATTTTGGGTCAAAATGTGAAATTGGGGGGTTTGGGGTTAAAAAATGTGAAATTGGGGATTTTGGGTAAAAAATGTGAAACTGGGGATTTTGGGGTTAAAAATCTAAAATTGGGCATTTTCAGGGGGTTTGGGGTGGCAGAACCCCAAAGTTGGGTTTTTTGTGCTTTTGTGCTGTTAAAAACCCCAAAATTTGGGATTTCCATCAATTTCCCAAAGGTAGAATCCCAAAATTGGGGATTTTTGTGGTTCTGGGGTAGAAAAACCCCAAAATTTGGGGTTCTCAACGGATTTCACCCTGGCGGGTCACCTGCCCAGGTGTGTCCAGGTGTGTCCCCCCCCCCCGTTCTGGGCTGGGTCACCTGCCCAGGTGTGTCCAGGTGTGTCCCCCGTTCTGGGCTGGGTCACCTGCCCAGGTGTGTCCCCCCCTGTTCTGGGCTGGGTCACCTGCCCAGGTGTGTCCAGGTGTGTTCCCCTCCCCCAGCCTTGTGGTTTATCCATCCCCTGCCCAGGTGAGCTCCCTCACCTGCCCAGGTGTGTTACATTACCTGCCCAGGTGTGTTACATTACCTGCCCAGGTGAGCCCGCTCACCTGCCCAGGTGTTCCCCAGCCCGTGGTGTATTACATTACCTGCCCAGGTGTGTTACCCTCACCTGCCCAGGTGAGCCCGCTCACCTGCCCAGGTGTTCCCCAGCCCGTGGTGTGTTACCTCACCTGCCCAGGTGAGCCCCTTCACCTGCCCAGGTGTTCCCCAGCCCGTGGTGTGTTACCTCACCTGCCCAGGTGTGTTACATTACCTGCCCAGGTGTGTTACCTGCCCAGGTGTGTTACCTCACCTGCCCAGGTGAGCCCGCTCACCTGCCCAGGTGTTCCCCCAGCCCATGGTGTATTACCTCACCTGCCCAGGTGTGTTACATTACCTGCCCAGGTGTGTTACATTACCTGCCCAGGTGTGTTACCTGCCCAGGTGTGTTACCTCACCTGCCCAGGTGAGCCCGCTCACCTGCCCAGGTGTTCCCCAGCCCGTGGTGTATTACCTCACCTGCCCAGGTGTATTACATTACCTGCCCAAGTGTGTTACATTACCTGCCCAGGTGAGCCCGCTCACCTGCCCAGGTGTGTTCCCAGCCCGTGGTGTATTAGATTACCTGCCCAGGTGTGTTACCTCACCTGCCCAGGTGAGCCCGCTCACCTGCCCAGGTGTTCCCCAGCCCGTGGTGTATTACCTCACCTGCCCAGGTGTATTACATTACCTGCCCAGGTGTGTTACCTGCCCAGGTGTATTACCTCACCTGCCCAGGTGAGCCCGCTCACCTGCCCAGGTGTTCCGCAGCCCGTGGTGTATTACCTCACCTGCCCAGGTGAGGTCGCTCACCTGCCCAGGTGTTCCGCAGCCCGTGGTGTACTACCTGGTGAAGTGGTGCTCGCTGCCCTACGAGGACAGCACCTGGGAGCTGCAGGAGGACGTGGACGAGGCCAAAATCGCCGAGTTCAAACGGATCCAGGCGCGGCACCCCCGAGCTCAAGAGACAGGTGAGACACGCCCCCCGCAGGTGAGACACGCCCCACAGGTGAGACACGCCCCCCCGCAGGTGAGACACGCCCCGCAGGTGAGACACACCCCTTACAGGTGAGACACGCCCCTGCAGGTGAGACACGCCCCGCAGGTGAGACACGCCCCTTACAAGTGAGACACGCCCCTTATAGGTGAGACACGCCCCCCGCAGGTGAGACAGGTTCCTTACAGGTGAGACACGCCCCCGCAGGTGAGACACGCCCCACAGGTGAGACACGCACCCCTCAGGTGAGACAGGGCCCACAGGTGAGACACGCCCCTTACAGGTGAGACACGCCCTGCAGGTGAGACACGCCCCCGCAGGTGAGACACGCCCCTTGCAAGTGAGACACGCCCCTTATAGGTGAGACAACGCCCCGCAGGTGAGACACGCCCCCCGCAGGTGAGACACGCCCCGCAGGTGAGACACGCCCCTTACAGGTGAGACACACCCCCGCAGGTGAGACACGCCCCCGACAGGTGAGACACGCCCCTTACAGGTGAGACACGCCCCTTATAGGTGAGACACACCCCCCACAGGTGAGACAGGTTCCTTACAGGTGAGACACGCCCCTGCCAGGTGAGACACGCCCCGCAGGTGAGACACGCCCCTTACAAGTGAGACACGCCCCTTATAGGTGAGACACGCCCCGCAGGTGAGACAGGCCCCTTACAGGTGAGACAGGCCCCTTATAGGTGAGACACGCCCCCCCGCAGGTGAGACAGGTTCCTTACAGGTGAGACACGCCCCTTATAGGTGAGACAGGGCCCGCAGGTGAGACAGGCCCCGCAGGTGAGACAGGGCCCTTACAGGTGAGACAGGTTCCTTACAGGTGAGACACGCCCCTTATAGGTGAGCCCTGCCCCCTGCAGGTGAATACTGCATACCTGTCTCACCTGGGTCTCACCTGTATCTCACCTGTCTCACCTGTATCTCACCTGTATCTCACTTGTATCTCACCTAATCTCACCTGTACCCTCACCTGTCTCACCTGTCTCACCTGTGTCTCACTTGTATCTCACTTGTATCTCACCTGATCTCACCTGTATCTCACTTGTATCTCACCTGTACCTCACCTGTCTCACCTGTGTCTCACCTGTCTCACCTGTCTCACCTGTACCTCACCTGTCTCACCTGTGTCTCACCTGACTCACCTGTACCTCACCTGACTCACCTGACTCACCTGTATCTCCCTTGTCTTACATGTACTTCACCTGACTGATGTGTCTCACCTGTCTCACCGGTCTCACCTGTCTCACCTGACTCACCTGTACCTCACCTGACTCACCTGTACCTCACCTGTCTCACCTGTATCTCACCTGTATCTCACCTGACTCACCTGACTCACCTGTCTCACCTGACTCACCTGTGTCTCACCTGTGTCTCACCTGTCTCACTTGACTCACCTGTGTCTCATCTGTATCTCACCTGTACCTCACCTATCTCACCCGTGTCTCACCTGTGTCTCACCTGTGTCTCACCTGTCTCACCTGCGCAGCCCGCGCCCCCAGGCCGGGGCCTGGAAGAAGCTGGAGGCGTCGCACGAGTACAAGAACCACAACCGGCTGCGGGAGTACCAGCTGGAGGGGGGTCAACTGGCTGCTCTTCAACTGGTACAACAGGTGAGCACACCTGGGCACAGGTAACACACCTGGGGAACGGGGAAACACCTGGGGAAAACAGCGAGGATAGGGGAAAACAGCCGGGACAGGTGAGCACACCTGTCGGGCAGTACCAGCTGGAGGGGGTCAACTGGCTGCTCTTCAACTGGTACAACAGGTGAGCACACCTGGGCACAGGTAACACACCTGGGGAATGGGGAAACACCTGGGGAATGGGGAAACACCTGGGGAAAACAGCCGGGACAGGTGAGCACACCTGTCGGGCAGTACCAGCTGGAGGGGGTCAACTGGCTGCTCTTCAACTGGTACAACAGGTGAGCACACCTGGGCACACCTGGGCACAGGTAACACACCTGGGGAACGGGGGAACACCTGGGGAAAACAGCCGGGACAGGTGAGCACACCTGTCGGGCAGTACCAGCTGGAGGGGGTCAACTGGCTGCTCTTCAACTGGTACAACAGGTGAGCACACCTGGGCACAGGTAACACACCTGGGGAACGGGAAAACACCTGGGGAAAACAGCCGGGACAGGTGAGCACACCTGTCGGGCAGTACCAGCTGGAGGGGGTCAACTGGCTGCTCTTCAACTGGTACAACAGGTGAGCACACCTGGGCACACCTGGGCACAGGTAACACACCTGGGAAACACCTGGGGAATGGCTGGGGAAAACAGCCGGGACAGGTGAGCACACCTGTCGGGCAGTACCAGCTGGAGGGGGTCAACTGGCTGCTCTTCAACTGGTACAACAGGTGAGCACACCTGGGCACAGGTAACACACCTGGGCAACACCTGGGGAATGGGGAAACACCTGGGGAAAACAGCCAGGATAGGGGAAAACAGCCGGGACAGGTGAGCACACCTGTCGGGCAGTACCAGCTGGAGGGGGTCAACTGGCTGCTCTTCAACTGGTACAACAGGTGAGCACACCTGGGCACACCTGAGCACAGGTAACACACCTGGGAAACGGGAAACACCTGGGGAAAACAGCCAGGACAGGTGAGCACACCTGTCGGGCAGTACCAGCTGGAGGGGGTCAACTGGCTGCTCTTCAACTGGTACAACAGGTGAGCACACCTGGGCACAGGTAACACACCTGGGGAACGGGGAAACACCTGGGGAATGGCTGGGGAAAACAGCCGGGACAGGTGAGCACACCTGTCGGGCAGTACCAGCTGGAGGGGGTCAACTGGCTGCTCTTCAACTGGTACAACAGGTGAGCACACCTGGGCACACCTGGGCACAGGTAACACACCTGGGGAATGGGGAAACACCTGGGGAACGGCTGGGGAAGACAGCCGGGACAGGTGAGCACACCTGGCACAGGTAACACACCTGGGGAATGGCTGGGGCAGGTGAGGGTACCTGGGACAGGTGAGCACACCTGTTGTGTTATGTGTCCCAGGTGTGTCCCAGGTGGTGTCTGACCTGTCCCAGGGGTATCTCAGGTGTATTCCAGGTGTACCTTGCCTGTCTCAGGTGTACCCCAGGTGTATGGCAGTTGCATGTTACCCGACTGCGGTGCACATTACCTGTCCCAGGTGCACCTTACCTGTCTCACGTGCACCTTACTTGTCCCAGGTGTGCATTACCTGTCCGAGGTGCACAATACCTGTCCTAGGTGTATTTCAGGTGTTCATTACCTGTCCCAGGTGCTCGTTACCTGTCTCAGGTGTATTTCAGACACTCATTACCTGTCCCGGGTGTTCGTTACCTGTCCCACTCGCACCTCACCTGTGGCTCACCTGTCGCTCACCTGTGGCTCACCTGCATCTCACCTGTGTCTCACCTGCATCTCACTTGTGTCTCACCTGTCGCTTACCTGCGTCTCAGCTGTGTCTCACCTGTCGCTCACCTGTGTCTCACCTGTCACTCACCTGTCACTCACCTGTCACTCACCTGTGTCTCACCTATGGCTCACCTGTGGCTCACCTGTGGCTCACTTGTATCTCACCTGTCCTCACCTTTCACTCACCTTTTACTCACCTTTCACTCACCTGTGTCTCACGCGTGTCTCACCTGTGTCTCACTTTTCACTCACCTTTCACTCACCTGTGTCTCACCTGTGTCTCCCCTGTGTCTCACCTGCGTCTCACCTGTGTCTCACCCTGTCTCACCTGTCGCTCACCTGTGTCTCACCTGTGTCTCACCTTTCACTCACCTGCATCTCACCTGTGTCTCCCCCTCTCACCTGTCGCTCACCTGTGTCTCACCTGTGTCTCACCTTTCACTCACCTTTCACTCACCTGTCGCTCACCTGTCTCACCTGTGTCTCACCTTTCACTCACCTGTCACTCACCTTTCACTCACCTGCATTTCACCTGTGTCTCCCCCTCTCACCTGTGCCTCACCTGTGCCTCACCTGTCGCGCAGGCAGAACTGCATCCTGGCGGACGAGATGGGGCTGGGCAAGACGATCCAGTCGATCGCCTTCCTGCAGGAGGTGCACGGCGCAGGTGTGCGCGGCCCCTACCTGGTGATCGCGCCGCTCTCCACCATCGCCAACTGGGAGCGCGAGTTCGGCACCTGGACGGGGCTGAACACCATCGTGTACCACGGGAGCCTGGCCAGCCGGCAGATGATCCAGCAGTACGAGATGTACTGCAAGGACAGCAAGGTGAGCTCACCTGTGCACACCTGTGCACACCTGTATTGTGTATAACACACCTGTGACACACCTGTGCACACACCTGTGCACACACCATGGTGCACCACGGGAGCCTGGCCAGCCGGCAGATGATCCAGCAGTACGAGATGTACTGCAAGGACAGCAAGGTGAGCTCACCTGTGCACACCTGTGCACACCTGTATGGGGTCTGTGATACACCTGTATGGGGTCTGTGATACACCTGTATGGGGTCAGTGACACACCTGTGCACACACCATCGTGTACCACGGGAGCCTGGCCAGCCGGCAGATGATCCAGCAGTACGAGATGTACTGCAAGGACAGCAAGGTGAGCTCGCCTGTGCACACCTGTGCACACCTGTGCTGTGTGTAACACACCTGTGACACACCTGTGCACACACCATCGTGTACCACGGGAGCCTGGCCAGCCGGCAGATGATCCAGCAGTACGAGATGTACTGCAAGGACAGCAAGGTGAGCTCACCTGTGCACACCTGTGCACACCTGTATGGGGTCTGTGATACACCTGTATTGTGTGTGTGATACACCTGTATGGGGTCAGTGACACACCTGTGACACACCTGTGCACACCCCATGGTGTACCATGGGAGCCTGGCCAGCCGGCAGATGATCCAGCAGTACGAGATGTACTGCAAGGACAGCAAGGTGAGCTCACCTGTGCACACCTGTGTTACCTGTGCACACCTGTATGGGATCAGTTACACACCTGTACACACCTGTACACGCCTGTACATGTATCATGGCGTGCCACAGCAGCCCGGCAGGTGACCCAGAGATAGGACACGCCCCATGGGGTCGGCGAGGTGAGCTCACCTGTCCCACCTGTGCACACCTGTATGGGGTCTGTAATACACCTGTATGGGGTTAGTGACACACCTGTGCACACACCATCACGTACCGCAGCTGCCTGGCAGGTGACCCAGAGGTAGGACACGCCCCATGGGGTCGGCGGGGTGAGCTCACCTGTCCCACCTGTGCACACCTGTATGGGATCAATTACACACCTGTACGCACCTGTACACATATCCCAGTGTACCACAGCAGCCCGGCAGGTGATCCAGAGATAGGAGACACCCCATGGGGTCGGCGAGGTGAGCTCACCTGTCCTACCTGTGCACACCTGTATGGGATCAATTACACACCTGTGCACACCTGTACACACCTGTACACATATCCCAGTGTACCACAGCAGCCCGGCAGGTGATTCAGAGATAGGAGACGCCCCGTGGGGGCGGCGAGGTGAGCTCACCTGCGTTACCTGTGCGCACCTGCAGGGCCGGCTGATCCCAGGTGCGTACAAGTTCGACGCGCTCATCACCACCTTCGAGATGATCCTGAGCGACTGCCCCGAGCTGCGCGAGGTGCCCTGGCGCTGCGCCGTCATCGACGAGGCGCACCGGCTCAAGAACCGGCACTGCAAGCTGCTCGACAGCCTCAAGCACATGGAGCTGGTCAGTGCACCTGGGCACACCTGGGCACACCTGGGCACACCTGGGCACACACCTGGGCACACACCTGGGCACACACCTGGGGGGTTTGGGGTCGGGCACCGGCTCAAGAACCGGCACTGCAAGCTGCTCGACAGCCTCAAGCACATGGAGCTGGTCAGTGCACCTGGGCACACCTGGGCACACCTGGGCACACACCTGGGCACACACCTGGGGGCTCTAGGAGCACACCTGGGCACACACCTGGGCACACACCTGGGCACACACCTGGGGGGTTTGGGGTCGGGCAGCGCCTCAAGAACCGGCACTGCAAGCTGCTCGACAGCCTCAAGCACATGGAGCTGGTCAGTGCACCTGGGCACACCTGGGCACACCTGGGCACACCTGGGAGCACACCTGGAGGTTCTAGGAGCACACCTGGGGGGTTTGGGGTCGGGCAGCGCCTCAAGAACCGGCACTGCAAGCTGCTCGACAGCCTCAAGCACATGGAGCTGGTCAGTGCACCTGGGCACACCTGGGCACACACCTGGGCACACCTGGGCACACACCTGGGGGCTCTAGGAGCACACCTGGGCACACACCTGGGGGGTTTGGGGTCAGGCACCGGCTCAAGAACCGGCACTGCAAGCTGCTCGACAGCCTCAAGCACATGGAGCTGGTCAGTGCACCTGGGCACACCTGGGCACACCTGGGCACACCTGGGAGCACACCTGGGCACACACCTGGGGGCTCTAGGAGCACACCTGGGCACACCTGGGCACACACCTGGGGGGTTTGGGGTCGGGCACCGGCTCAAGAACCGGCACTGCAAGCTGCTCGACAGCCTCAAGCACATGGAGCTGGTCAGTGCGCACCTGGGCACACCTGGGCACACCTGGGCACACACCTGGGGGCTCTAGGAGCACACCTGGGCACACACCTGGGGGGTTTGGGGTCAGGCACCGGCTCAAGAACCGGCACTGCAAGCTGCTCGACAGCCTCAAGCACATGGAGCTGGTCAGTGCACCTGGGCACACCTGGGCACACACCTGGGCACACCTGGGCACACACCTGGGGGGTTTGGGGTCGGGCACCGGCTCAAGAACCGGCACTGCAAGCTGCTCGACAGCCTCAAGCACATGGAGCTGGTCAGTGCACCTGGGCACACCTGGGCACGCACCTGGGCACACCTGGGCACACACCTGGGCACACACCTGGGGGGTTTAGGGTCAGGCACCGGCTCAAGAACCGGCACTGCAAGCTGCTCGACAGCCTCAAGCACATGGAGCTGGTCAGTGCACACCTGGGCACACCTGGGCACACCTGGGAGCACACCTGGGCACACCTGGGGGCACACCTGGGGGCTCTAGGAGCACACCTGGGCACACACCTGGGGGGTTTGGGGTCGGGCACCGGCTCAAGAACCGGCACTGCAAGCTGCTGGACAGCCTCAAGCACATGGAGCTGGTCAGTGCACCTGGGCACACCTGGGCACACCTGGGGGCTCTAGGAGCACACCTGGGCACACACCTGGGCACACACCTGGGGGGTTTGGGGTCGGGTACCGGCTCAAGAACCGGCACTGCAAGCTGCTCGACAGCCTCAAGCACATGGAGCTGGTCAGTGCACCTGGGCACACCTGGGCACACCTGGGAGCACACCTGGGGGCTCTGGGAGCATACCTGGGCACACACCTGGGGGGTTTGGGGTCGGGCACCGGCTCAAGAACCGGCACTGCAAGCTGCTCGACAGCCTCAAGCACATGGAGCTGGTCAGTGCACCTGGGCACACCTGGGCACACCTGGGCACACCTGGGAGCACACCTGGGCACACACCTGGGGGGTTTGGGGTCGGGCACCGGCTCAAGAACCGGCACTGCAAGCTGCTCGACAGCCTCAAGCACATGGAGCTGGTCAGTGCACCTGGGCACACCTGGGCACACACCTGGGCACACACCTGGGCACACACCTGGGCACACACCCGGGGGGTTTGGGGTCGGGCAGCGCCTCAAGAACCGGCACTGCAAGCTGCTCGACAGCCTCAAGCACATGGAGCTGGTCAGTGCACCTGGGCACACCTGGGCACACCTGGGAGCACACCTGGGGGCTCTGGGAGCATACCTGGGCACACACCTGGGGGGTTTGGGGTCGGGCACCGGCTCAAGAACCGGCACTGCAAGCTGCTCGACAGCCTCAAGCACATGGAGCTGGTCAGTGCACCTGGGCACACCTGGGCACACCTGGGCACACCTGGGAGCACACCTGGGCACACACCTGGGGGGTTTGGGGTCGGGCACCGGCTCAAGAACCGGCACTGCAAGCTGCTCGACAGCCTCAAGCACATGGAGCTGGTCAGTGCACCTGGGCACACCTGGGCACACACCTGGGCACACACCTGGGCACACACCTGGGCACACACCCGGGGGGTTTGGGGTCGGGCAGCGCCTCAAGAACCGGCACTGCAAGCTGCTCGACAGCCTCAAGCACATGGAGCTGGTCAGTGCGCACCTGGGCACACCTGGGGGCACACCTGGGCACACACCTGGGCACACACCTGGGGGGTTTGGGGTCGGGCACCGGCTCAAGAACCGGCACTGCAAGCTGCTGGACAGCCTCAAGCACATGGAGCTGGTCAGTGCACCTGGGCACACCTGGGCACACACCTGGGAGCACACCTGGGCACACACCTGGGCACACCTGGGCACACCTGGGCACACCTGGGCACACACCTGGGCACACCTGGGAGCACACCAGGGCACACACCTGGGCACACCTGGGGGCTCTAGGAGCACACCTGGGCACACACCTGGGGGCTCTAGGAGCACACCTGGGCACGCACCTGGGCACACACCTGGGGGGTTTGGGGTCAGGCACCGGCTCAAGAACCGGCACTGCAAGCTGCTCGACAGCCTCAAGCACATGGAGCTGGTCAGTGCACCTGGGCACACCTGGGCACACCTGGGAGCACACCTGGGGGCTCTAGGAGCACACCTGGGCACACACCTGGGGGGTTTGGGGTCGGGCACCGGCTCAAGAACCGGCACTGCAAGCTGCTCGACAGCCTCAAGCACATGGAGCTGGTCAGTGCACCTGGGCACACCTGGGCACACCTGGGCACACACCTGGGCACACCTGGGAGCACACCTGGGCACACACCTGGGGGGTTTGGGGTCGGGCACCGGCTCAAGAACCGGCACTGCAAGCTGCTGGACAGCCTCAAGCACATGGAGCTGGTCAGTGCACCTGGGCACACCTGGGCACACACCTGGGCACACCTGGGCACACACCTGGACTTACACAGGGGATGCTCCAGGTGACCCCTGGCAGGTCCCGGCGGGGCTGCGCGTTGCAGGTGCCCTCACCTGCGTGTCGTTCGTCTCACCTGTGTCTCACCTGTGTCTCAGCTGTGTGTCACCTGTCCCTTACCTGTCTCACCTGTCTCACCTGTCTCACCTGCTGACGGGCACGCCCCTGCAGAACGTGGTCGAGGGGCCCCCGAGCCCCTCGTGTGCCCCCTGTGCCTCACCTGTCCCGTGTGTTTTACCTGTTTTACCTGTCTCTCAGGTGTCTCACCTGTCTCAGGTGTCTCACCTGTGTCACCTGCAGGAGCACAAGGTGCTGCTGACGGGCACGCCCCTGCAGAACACGGTCGAGGAGCCCCCGAGCCCCTCATGTCCCCCTTGTGCCTCACCTGTCCTGTGTGTTTTACCTGTCCCAGGTGTTTTTTTCTGTCTCTCACCTGTCTCACCTGTCTCACCTGTGTTACCTGTAGGAGCACAAGGTGCTGCTGACGGGCACGCCCCTGCAGAACACGGTCGAGGAGCCCCCGAGCCCCTCGTGTGCCCGCTGTGTCTCACCTGTCCCGTGTGTTTTACCTGTTTTACCTGTCTCAGGTGTCTCACCTGACTCAGGTGTGTTACCTGTCGCACCTGCAGGAGCACAAGGTGCTGCTGACGGGCACGCCCCTGCAGAACACGGTCGAGGAGCCCCTGAGCCCCTCGTGTGCCCGCTGTGCCTCACCTGTCCTGTGTGTTTGGTGTGTTTTACCTGTATCTCACCTGTCTCAGGTGTCTCACCTGTCTCACCTGTGTCACCTGCAGGAGCACAAGGTGCTGCTGACGGGCACGCCCCTGCAGAACATGGTCGAGGAGCCCCCGAGCCCCTCGTGTGCCCGCTGTGTCTCACCTGTCCCGTGTGTTTTACCTGTTTTACCTGTCTCAGGTGTCTCACCTGACTCAGGTGTGTTACCTGTGTCACCTGCAGGAGCACAAGGTGCTGCTGACGGGCACGCCCCTGCAGAACACGGTCGAGGAGCCCCTGAGCCCCTCGTGTCCCCGCTGTGCCTCACTTGTCCCGTGTGTTTTACCTGTCCCAGGTGTTTTTTCTGTCTCTCACCTGTCTCACCTGTCTCACCTGTCGCACCTGCAGGAGCACAAGGTGCTGCTGACGGGCACGCCCCTGCAGAACACGGTCGAGGAGCCCCCGAGCCCCTCGTGTGCCCGCTGTGCCTCACCTGTCCCGTGTGTTTGGTGTGTTTTACCTGTTTTACCTGTCCCAGGTGTCTCACCTGTATCTCAGGTGTCTCACCTGTGTTACCTGCAGGAGCACAAGGTGCTGCTGACGGGCACGCCCCTGCAGAACACGGTCGAGGAGCTCTTCAGCCTCCTGCACTTCCTGGAGCCCTCCCAGTTCCCGTCCGAGGCCGAGTTCCTCAAGGACTTCGGCGACCTCAAGACCGAGGAGCAGGTGAGGCCGCGCACCTGGGCGCACCTGGGCGCACCTGGGGACAGCTGGGGGCACCTGGGCACACCTGGGGGCACCTGGGCACACCTGGGCGCACCTGGGGGACACCTGGGGGACACCTGGGGACAGCTGGGGAGCACCTGGGGGCACCTGGGGGACACCTGGGCACACCTGGGGACAGCTGGGGGCACCTGGGCACACCTGGGCACACCTGGGGGCACCTGGGGGACACCTGGGGGACACCTGGGGGAGCACCTGGGGACAGCTGGGGACAGCTGGGGACACCTGGGGGCACCTGGGGGACACCTGGGGGACACCTGGGGACAGCTGGGGACACCTGGGCGCACCTGGGGACACCTGGGGACACCTGGGCGCACCTGGACACACCTGGGGACAGCTGGGGGCACCTGGGGACAGCTGGGGACACCTGGGGGATACCTGGGGGACACGTGGGGGCACCTGGGCACACCTGGGTGCACCTGGGCACACCTGGGGACAGCTGGGGGCACCTGGGGATAGCTGGGGACACACAGGTGCCCAGGTGCACCCATAACCCCTCGTACCCACCCCCTCCCGCTCCCTGAGCCCCGCCCAGGTGTGACAGGTAGCACAGGTGCACTCATAACCCCCCGTAGCCACGCCCAGGTAGCACAGGTGTGCCCATAAGCTCTCATAGCCCCACGTGGGCACCCTGCGAGCCCCGCCCAGGCGTGACAGGTGGCACAGGTGTGCCTGTAACCCCTCATAGCCACGCCCAGGTAGCACAGGTGTGTCAGTAGCCCCCCGCAGCCACGCTCAGGTAGCACAGGTGCACCCATAACCCCTCATAGCCACGCCCAGGTAGCACAGGTGTGCCCGTAACCCCTCATAGCCACGCCCAGGTAGCACAGGTATGTCAGTAGCCCCCTGTAGTCACGCTCAGGTAGCACAGGTGTGCCTGTAACCTCTCACAGCCACGCCCAGGTGTCACAGGTGCACCTATAACCCCTCGTACCCCCCCCCCCGTCCCCGTCCCCAAGCCCCACCCAGGTGTGACAGGTAGCACAGGTGCACCCATATCCTGTAATACCCACCCCTGAGCACCCTGTGAGCCTCGCCCAGGTGTGACAGGTAGCACAGGTGTGTCAGTAGCCCCCTGTAGTCACGCCCAGGTAGCACAGGTGTGCCTGTAACCCCTCATAGCCACGCCCAGGTAGCACAGGTGCGCCCATAACCCCTCACACCCACCTCCCCCTGCTCCCCAAGCCCGCCCAGGTGTGACAGGTGCACCTGTAACCCCTCCCACCCACCCCCCCCCCCCCGCTCCCCGAGCCCCGGGCGGGCGTGACGGGCGCGGCGCTCACCTGCGCAGGTGCAGAAGCTGCAGGCGCTGCTGAAGCCGATGATGCTGCGGCGGCTGAAGGAGGACGTGGAGAAGAACCTGGCGCCCAAGCAGGAGACCATCATCGAGGTGGAGCTGACCAACGCGCAGAAGCGCCTGTACCGCGCCATCCTGGAGCGCAACTTCGCCTACCTGGCGCGCGGGGCGGGGCACGGCAACGTGCCCAACCTGCTCAACACCATGATGGAGCTGCGCAAGTGCTGCAACCACCCCTACCTCATCAACGGTGAGCACCTGGGCACACCTGGGTACGCCTGGGTACACCTGGGCACACACCTGGGCAGTCACAGGCACACCTGTGCAGTCACAGACACACCTGTGCAGTCACAGACACACCTGGGTATGTGTACAGCACACCTGGGCAGTCACAGACACACCTGGGCAGTCACAGACACACCTGGGCAGTCACAGACACACCTGGGTACGTGTACAGCACACCTGTGCAGTCACAGACACACCTGTGCAGTCACAGACACACCTGGGCACACCTGGGTACATGTACAGCACACCTGTGCAGTCACAGACACACCTGTGCAGTCACAGACACACCTGGGCACTCACAGACACACCTGGGCAGTCACAGACACACCTGGGCACACCTGGCGCGCGGGGCGGGGCACGGCAACGTGCCCAACCTGCTCAACACCATGATGGAGCTGCGCAAGTGCTGCAACCACCCCTACCTCATCAACGGTGAGCACCTGGGCACGTACAGGCACACACCTGGGCAGTCACAGGCACACCTGGGCACACCTGGGTACACATACGGGCACACCTGGGCAGATACATATATACCTGGGCACACCTGGGTACGCACCTGGGCAGTCACAGACACACCTGGGCACACTTGGGTACATGTACAGGCACACCTGGGCAGTCACAGACGCACCTGGGCACACCTGGGTACGTGTACAGACACACCTGTGCAGTCACAGACACACCTGGGCACACCTAGGTATGTGTACAGCACACCTGTGCAGTCACAGACACACCTGGGCACACCTGGGTATGTGTACAGCACACCTAGGCAGTCACAGACACACCTGGGCAGTCACAGACACACCTGGGCACACCTGGGTACGTGTACAGACACACCTGGGCAGTCACAGACACACCTGGGCACACCTGGGTACGTGTACAGACACACCTGGGCAGTCACAGACACACCTGGGCAGTCACAGATATACCTGGGCAGTCACAGACACACCTGGGTACGTGTACAGCACACCTGTGCAGTCACAGGCACACCTGGGTACACCTGGGTACACGTACAGACACACCTGGGCAGTCACAGACACACCTGTGCAGTCACAGACACACCTGGGCACACCTGGGTACGTGTACAGCACACCTGGGTACATGTACAGACACACCTGGGCAGATACAGATACACCTGGGCACACCTGGGTACACATACGGGCACACCTGGGCAGATACATATATACCTGGGCACACCTGGGTACGCACCTGGGTAGTCACAGACACACCTGGGCACACCTGGGCACACCTGGGTACACGTACAGACACACCTGGGCAGATACAGACACACCTGGGCACACCTGGGCACACCTGGGCAGGAACGGATCGTGGCCCAGCTCCGCACCTCACTGCCGGCAGTGAGCGCCGGGTAGGGGTCACCTGACGGTCAGCGGCGGTCAGTGATGGTCACTCATGGTCAGTGGTGGTCACTCATGGTCAGTGATGGTCACTCATGGTCAGTGATGGTCAGCGGCGGTCAGTGATGGTCACTCATGGTCAGTGGTGGTCAGTGATGGTCACTCGTGGTCAGTGATGGTCACGCATGGTCAGTGATGGTCAGTGATGGTTAGTGAGTGGTCAGTGATGGTCAGTGCCGGTCAGTGATGGTCAGTGGTGGTCAGTGCTGCTCACCTGTGCCTCACCTGTGCCTCACCTGTGCCTCACCTGTGCCTCACCTGTGCCTCACCTGTCCGTGCAGGTGCGGAGGAGCAGATCGTGGCCGAGCTGCAGCAATGGGGGGGTTCCATGGTGCTGGTCAGTGCTGGTCACTGCTGGTCAGTGGTGGTCAGTGCTGCTCACCTGTGCCTCACCTGTCCGTGCAGGTGCGGAGGAGCAGATCGTGGCCGAGCTGGGGCAATGGGGGGGTTCCATGGTGATGGTCAGTGCTGGTCACTGATGGTCAGCGGTGGTCAGTGCTGGTCAGTGCTGGTCACTCGTGGTCAGTGCTGGTCAGTGCTGGTCACTCGTGGTCACTGGAGGTTCTCGGAGCTGGTTTGATGGAACCATTGCTGGTCAGTGGTGGTCACTCACGGTCAGTGCTGCTCACCTGTGCCTCACCTGTGCCTCGCCTGTGCAGGTGCGGAGGAGCAGATCGTGGTCGAGCTGCAGCAATGGGGGGGTTCCATGGTGATGGTCAGTGCTGGTCACTGCTGGTCAGTGGTGGTCAGTGCTGGTCAGTGCTGGTCACTGCTGGTCAGTGGTGGTCAGTGCTGGTCAGTGATGGTCAGTGGTGGTCAGTGGTGGTCACCTGTGCCTCACCTGTGCAGGTGTGGAGGAGCAGATCGTGGTCGAGCTGCAGCAATGGGGGGGTTCCATGGTGATGGTCAGTGCTGGTCAGTGGTGGTCAGTGCTGGTCAGTGATGGTCAGTGGTGGTCAGTGGTGGTCAGTGCTGCTCACCTGTCCCTCACCTGTGCCTCACCTGTCCGTGCAGGTGCGGAGGAGCACATTGTGGCCGAGCTGCAGCAATGGGGGGGTTCCATGGTGATGGTCAGTGCTGGTCACTCGTGGTCAGTGCTGGTCACTGCTGGTCACTGGTGGTCCCTGATGCTCACCTGTGCCTCACCTGTCCGTGCAGGTGCGGAGGAGCAGATCGTGGCCTCGCTGCAGCAATGGGGGGGTTCCATGGTGATGGTCAGTGCTGGTCAGTGCTGGTCACTGCTGGTCACTCATGGTCACTGGAGGTTCTCGGAGCTGGTTTGATGGAACCATTGCTGGTCAGCGGTGGTCAGTGGTGGTCAGTGCTGCTCACCTGTGCCTCACCTGTGCCTCACCTGTGCAGGTGTGGAGGAGCAGATCGTGGCCGAGCTGCAGCAATGGGGGGGTTCCATGGTGATGGTCAGTGCTGGTCACTGATGGTCAGCGGTGGTCAGTGGTGGTCAGTGATGCTCAGTGATGCTCAGTGATGGTCAGTGCTGCTCACCTGTGCCTCACCTGTCCGTGCAGGTGCGGAGGAGCAGATCGTGGCCGAGCTGCGCGCCTCGCTGGGGCAATGGGGGGGTTCCATGGTGATGGTCAGTGCTGGTCACTGCTGGTCAGCGGTGGTCAGTGATGCTCAGTGATGCTCAGTGATGGTCAGGGCTGCTCACTTGTCCCTCACCTGTGCCTCACCTGTGCAGGTGCGGAGGAGCAGATTGTGGCCGAGCTGCAGCAATGGGGGGGTTCCATGGTGCTGGTCAGTGATGGTCAGTGCTGGTCAGCGGTGGTCAGTGGTGCTCAGTGGTGGTCAGTGGTGGTCCCTGATGCTCACCTGTGCCTCACCTGTCCGTGCAGGTGCGGAGGAGCAGATCGTGGCCGAGCTGCGCGCCTCGCTGCCCGCGCCGCCGCCGCCGGACCTGGCGCTGCAGGCGCTGGTGCGCTCGGCCGGCAAGCTGGTGCTGCTGGACAAGCTGCTGCCGCGGCTGCGCGCCGGCGGCCACAAGGTGCTGGTCTTCTCGCAGATGGTGCGCTGCCTGGACATCCTGGAGGACTACCTCATCCAGAAACGGTCGGGGTTTGGGGGGAAACGCGGGCGGTTTGGGAAAAAACGGGGGGAAAAATTGAAAAAATGGGAAAAAACGGGAAAAAAATGGGGTTTTTTAGGGGAAAGAACGGGGTTTTGGGGGAGGAAATGGGACTTGAAGATCTGCCTGGACATCCTGGAGGAGCAGCTGATCCAGAAACAGTCAGGGTTTGGGGGGGAAAAGCGGGCGGTTTGGGAAAAAACGGGGGGAAACGGGAAAAATGGGGAAAAATGAGGAGAAGATGGGAAAAAATGAGAAAAAAATGGGGTTTTTAGGGGAAAAAATGGGGTTTTGGGGGAGGAAATGGGATTTGAAGATCTACCTGGACATCCTGGAGGAGCAGCTGATCCAGAAACGGTCGGGGTTTGGGGGGAAACGCGGGCGGTTTGGGAAAAAACGGGGGAAACAGGAAAAATGGGAAAAAACGGGAAAAAAATGGGGTTTTTAGGGGAAAAAACGGGGTTTTGGGGGAGGGAATGGGATTTGACGATCTGCCTGGACATCCTGGAGGAGCAGCTGATCCAGAAACGGTCGGGGTTTGGGGGGAAACACGGGCGGTTTGGGAAAAAACGGGGAAATCTGGGGAGCTTTGGATATTTTGGAGCTCCTCAGGGGAGATCTGAGGAGCTTTAGATGTTTTGGGGCTCCACGGAGGAGATCTGGGGATCTTTAGGCGTTCTGGAGCTCCACGGAGGAGATCTGGGGACCTTTGGAGGTTCTGGAGCTCCTTGGAGGAGATCTGGGGATCTTTAGATGTTTTAGGGGCTCCTCAGAGGAGATCTGGGGACCTTTGGAGGTTCTGGAGCTCCTTGGAGGAGATCTGGGGAACTTTAGATGTTTTAGGGGCTCCTCAGAGGAGATCTGGGGACCTTTGGAGGTTCTGGAGCTCCTCAGAGGAGATCTGGCGTCCTTTAAATGTTTTGGGTCTCCATGGAGGAGATCTGGGGAACTTTAGATGTTTTGGGTCTCCATGGAGGAGATCTGGGAATCTTTGGAGGTTCTGGAGCTCCACGGAGGAGATCTGGGGATCTTTAGGGGTTCTGGAGCTCCACGGAGGAGATTTGGTGACCTTTGGAGGTTCTGGAGCTCCTCAGAGGAGATCTGGGGATCTTTGGAGCTTCTGGATCTCCATGGAGGAGATCCGGGGATCTTTTTGGTTCTGGGCCCCTCCACCACCTCGGAGGCCCTCGAGGACCTCCACGGGGACCATTTCTGGTGCCTCAACCTCCTCCCGAGAAGCTCCCGGAGCCTTCCGGCGGGTTCCCGGCGCGGTCGGTCGCGGCGACGGGCCCGCGGTGACGGCGCCGCGTCCCCCCCCCAGGTACCCGTACGAGCGCATCGACGGGCGCGTGCGCGGCAACCTGCGGCAGGCGGCCATCGACCGCTTCAGCCGGCCCGACTCGGACCGCTTCGTCTTCCTGCTGTGCACGCGCGCCGGCGGGCTCGGCATCAACCTGACGGCCGCCGACACCTGCATCATCTTCGACTCCGACTGGAACCCCCAGAACGACCTCCAGGTGCGCCCCCGCCCAGGGCTGGGGGCCTGGGGCGGGGTCTGGGGACGTGGGGTGGGGTCTCACCGGGGTTTGGGGACGTGGGGTGGGGTCTAACCAGGGTTTGGGATCATGGGGTGGGGTTTGGGATCACGGGATGAGGTTCTCCAGGAGTTGGAGATCACGTGATGGGATCTACCAAGGGTTTGGGATGTGTGGTGGGGTCTATCAAGGGTTTGAAGTGGTGCGGTGGAGTTTGGGGTGGTGGGATGAGGTTCTCCAGGAGTTGGAGATCATGGGATGGGATCTACCAAGGGTTTGGGATGTGGGGTGGGGTCTGACCAGGCTTTGGGGTGGTGGGGTGGAGTTTGGGGACATGGGGTGGGGTCTAACCAGGATTTGGGGTGGTGGGGTGGGGTTTGGGATCATGGGATGAGGTTCTCCGGGAGTTGGAGGTCACGTGACGGGATCTACCAAGGGTTTGGGTTCACAAGGTGGGATCTACCCGGGGTTTGGGACCCACCCAGGCCCGGAGCTCCGCCACGCGCCGGGGCGGGGCCGGCGCCCCCCGAAGGTCCCCCCCGGCGACGTGGCCGCGTCCCCGCAGGCGCAGGCGCGGTGCCACCGCATCGGGCAGAGCAAGGCGGTCAAGGTCTACCGGCTGATCACGCGCAACTCCTACGAGCGCGAGATGTTCGACAAGGCCAGCCTGAAGCTGGGCCTGGACAAGGCCGTGCTGCAGTCCATGAGCGGCCGCGAGGGCAACATCGCCGGGGTCAGCCCGCGGGCGGGGCCGGGCGGGCGGGCGAGGTCCGCGTGCTCCCAGATCGGGGGCTCCACGTTGGGGCTCTCTGAGGGTCTCCAAGTTGGGGTTCTCCAAGTTGGGGTTCTCCAAGATTGGGTCTTCCTAAGTTGAGGTTATCCCAAATTGAGGTTCTTCCAGTTGAGGTTCTCCAAGTTGAGGTTCTCCAGGTTGAGGTTCTCCAAGTTGAGGTTCTCCAAGATTGGGTCTTCCTAAGTTGAGGTTATTCCAAGTTGAGGTTATCCCAAGTTGAGGTTCTTCCAGTTGAGGTTCTCCAATTTGAGGCTCTTCATGTTGAGGTTCTCCAAGTTGAGGTTCTCCAAGATTGGGTCCTCCCAAGTTGAGGCTTTCCCATGTTGAGGTTCTTCCAGTTGAGGTTCTTCAAGTTGAGGTTCTCTAAGATTGGGTCGTCCCAAGTTGAGGTTTTCCCAAGTTGAGGATCTTCCAGTTGAGATTTTCCATGTTGAGTTTCTCCAGTTGCGTCCCCCCAGTTGCGTCCCCCTAGTTGAGTTTCTCCATTTTGAGTTTTTCCAGCTGAGTCCCCCCAGTTGAGTTTCTCCATGTTGAGGTTCTCCATTTTGAGGTTCTCCCAGTTGATGTTCTCCATGTTGACTTTCCCCAGTTGCGTCCCCCCCGTTGAGTTTCTCCATTTTGAGGTTCTCCCAGTTGATGTCCATGTTGAGTTCCCCCAGTTGAGGTTCTCCATGTTGAGTTTGTCCCAGTTGATGTTCTCCATGTTGAGGTTCTTCCAGTTGATGTTCTCCATGTTGAGTTTCCCCAGTTGATGTTCTCCATGTTGAGTTTCCCCAGTTGATGTTCTCCATGTTGAGGTTCTCCCAGTTGAGTTTCTCCATGTTGAGTTTCCCCAGTTGATGTTCTCCATTTTGAGGTTCCCCCCAGTTGAGTTTCTCCAGTTGAGTTTCTCCATGTTGAGTTTGTCCATTTTGAGGTTCTCCCAGTTGAGGTTCTCCAGTTGAGTTCCCCCACGTTGAGTTTCTCCATTTTGAGGTTCTCCCAGTTGATGTTCTCCATGTTGAGTTTGTCCCAGTTGATGTTCTCCATGTTGAGGTTCTCCCAGTTGAGGTTCTCCAGTTGAGTTTCCCCAGTTCAGGTTCTCCATTTTGAGGTTCTCCCAGTTGATGTTCTCCATGTTGAGTTCCCCCCAGCTGCGTCCCCCCAGGTGACCCCAGGTCCCCGGCGCCGCCGGCCCCCGCGGCCGCGCGGTGCCAGCCCCTGCGCCGCCGCCCCGCAGATCCAGCAGTTCTCCAAGAAGGAGATCGAGGACCTGCTGCGCAAGGGCGCCTACGCCGCCATCATGGACGAGGACGACGAGGGCGCCAAGTTCTGCGAGGAGGACATCGAGCAGATCCTGCTGCGCCGCGCCACCACCATCACCATCGAGAGCGAGGGCAAGGGCTCCACCTTCGCCAAGGTGAGCTTTGCTGGGGCTGGAGATGGTCCAGGTGGGTCCAGGTGGGACCAGGTGTGTCCAGGTGAGCTTTGGTGGGGCTGCAGATGGTCCAGGTGTGTCCAGGTGAGGTTTGGTGGGGCTGGAGATGGTCCAGGTGGGTCCAGGTGGGACCAGGTGTGTCCAGGTGAGCTTTGCTGGTCCTGGAGATGGTCCAGATGGGTCCAGGTGAGCTTTGCTGGTCCTGGAGATGGTCCAGGTGGGTTCAGGTGAGCTTTGGTGGGGCTGGAGAAGGTCCAGGTGCGTTCAGGTGAGGTTTGGTGGGTATAGAGAAGGTCCAGATGCGTTCAGGTGAGGTTTGGTGGTCTTAGAGAAGGTCTGGGTGTGTCCAGGTTGGTCCAGATGGGTCCAGGTGAGCTTAGGTGGGGCTGGAGGAGGTCCAGGTTGGTACAGGTGTGTCCAGGTGCGCTTCGGCGGTCCTGGAGCGCCTCCGGGTGCGTCCAGGTGACCTCGGTGGCCACGGCGGAGGTTCCTGGCCGCGGTCGCCACCCCGGCGGCCCCGGCTGAGCGCTGCCCCGCCCCCAGGCCAGCTTCGTGGCCTCGGAGAACCGCACGGACATCGCGCTGGACGACCCCAACTTCTGGCAGAAGTGGGCCAAGAAGGCCGACCTGGACCTCGACCTGCTCAACAGCAAGGTGGGCGCGGCCGCCGGGGGCGTGGCCGCCTGGGGCGTGGCCACCGTGGGCGTGGCCGCTGACCGCCGTGCCCCGCAGAACACGCTGGTGATCGACACGCCGCGCGTGCGGAAGCAGACGCGGCACTTCAGCACGCTGCGCGACGACGACCTGGTGGAGTTCTCGGACCTGGACAGCGACGACGACCTGGAGCGGCTGGACCGGGCCACCCGCTCGCGGCGCGGCCACCAGCACCAGCACGGCGGCCACCAGCAGGGCCAGCAGCAGCAGCAGCAGCACGGCCACGCCCAGCACGGCCCGGCCGCGCCCGCCGCTCCGGCCGCGCCGGCGCCCTTCGGGAGGAGCGACTGCGTGCGCGTGGAGAAGCACCTGATGGTCTACGGGTGGGCGCGGGCGACGCCCGGGGGGGCGGGCGGGGCTTGGCGGCCTCTCGGTGACCCCGCGTTGGGCGGCGGCGTTCCTCGACGTCTCGTTGTCCCCGCTGGGCGTTGGCGCCCTTGTTGAGGTCACGTCGATCTCGTTGACTCCTCATTGACCGTTGCTTGAGTTGACTCAACGTTGACCTCGTTGAGTTCTCATTGACCATTGATTCAGTTGAGCCAACGTTGACCTCGTTGAGTTCCCATTGACCGTTGATTCAGTTGACCCAACATTGACCTCGTTGAGTTCCCATTGACCGTTGATTCAGTTGACCCAACATTGACCTCGTTGAGTTCCCATTGACCGTTGCTTGAGTTGACTCAACGTTGACGTCGTTGAGTTCTCATTGACCGTTGGTTCAGTTGACTCAATGTTGACCTCGTTGTGTCTTTGTTGACCGTTGATTCAGTTGACCCAATGTTGACCCCGTTGAGTTCTCATTGACCATTGGTTCAGTTGACCCAACATTGACCTCGTTGACCCCCCGTTGACCATTGGTTGAGTTGACCCAATGTTGACCTCACGTTCTCATTGACTGTTGGTTTAGTTGACCCAACGTTGACCTTGTTGAGTCCTCGTTGACCGTTGTTTCAGTTGACCCAATGTTGACTTTGTTGATCTCTCATTGACCATTTGTTGACCCAACATTGACCTCGTTGACTCCACATTGACTGTTGATGCTGTTGACCCAACGTTGACCTCGTTGACTCCACGTTGACCGTTAATTGAGTTGACCCAACATTGACCTCATTGACCCTCCGTTGATTGTTGATGCCGTTGACCCAACAATGACCTCGTTGGCCCCAATTGACCCCCAACGACCGTTTGTTGACCCCGTTGACCCAGTGTTGACCCTGTTGACCCCATGTTGACCCCATTGACTCCATGTTGACCCCGTTGACTCCTCGTTGACCGTGGGTTCAGTTGACCCAATGTTGACCTCATTGACCCCCCATTGACTGTTGACACCGTTGACCCAACGTTGACCTCGTTGGCCCCAATTGACCCCGTTGACCATTTCTTGGCCGCGTTGACTCCATGTTGACCCCGTTGACTCCATGTTGACCCCGTTGACTCCTCATTGACCGTGGGTTCAGTTGACCCAATGTTGACCTCGTTGACCCCCCGTTGACTCTTGACACCGTTGACCCAACGTTGACCTCTTTGGCCCCAGTTGACCCCGTTGACCGTTTCTTGACCCCATTGACTCCATGTTGACCCCGTTGACTCCATGTTGACCCCGTTGACTCCCCGTTGACCCCGCTGACCCCCGGGTGACCGCCGGCCGTTGCAGGTGGGGCCGCTGGCGCGAGCTGGCCGCGCAGGGCCGCTTCAAGCGCCGCCTGTCGGAGCGCGACGTGGAGAGCCTGGGCCGCGCCATCGTCCTCTTCTGCCTGCGGCACTTCCGCGGCGACGACGGCACGCGCGCCCTGGCCTGCGCCCTGCTGGCCCCCGGCCACAACGGCCGCGCCCGGCCCGCCCTCGGCCACCCCGGTGAGCGCCGCGCGGGGTTTGGGGACACCTCGGGTGGGTTTGGGTCATTTCGGGTGGGTTTGGGTCACTTTGGGTCATTTTGCGTCACTTTGGGTGGGTTTGGATCAATTCTGGTGGGTTTGGGTCACTTTGGGTGGGTTTGGGGACACCTTGGGTCGCTTTGGGTCACTTTGGGTGGGTTTGGGTCACTTTGGGTGGGGTTCGGTAATTTTGGGTCACTTTGGGTCACTTTGGGTGCGTTTGGGTCGCTTTGGGTGAGTTTGGGTCACTTTGGGTCACTTTGGGTGGGTTTGGGTAATTTTGGGTGGGTTTGGGTCACTTTGGGTCATTTTGGGTCACTTTGGGTCACTTTGGGTCACTTTGGGTGCATCTGGAGCTGTCCGGGCTCCTGGCCCCGCTGACCGCTCTCTGTCCCCCCCCACTGACCGCCCCACTGGCCACTGCCGTGTCCACCCCGCTGACCACTTGGTGTCCCCTCTGCTGACCATTCCACTGACCGCTGCCATGTCCACTCTGCTGACCTCTGCTGACCGCCCTGCTGACCGCTCCACTGATCGTTCCACTGACCGCTGCCATGTCCACTCTGCTGACCACTCCACTGACCACTCCACTGACCGCTCCACTGACCGTCCTGCTGACCGCTCCACTGATCGTTCCACTGACCACTCCACTGACCACTCTGCTGACCACTCCACTGACCGTCCCGCTGACCACCCCACTGACCGTCCCGCTGACCACCCCACTGACCACTCCACTGACCACTCCACTGACTGTCCCGCTGACCACCCCGCTGCCCGCTCCACTGACCGCTGCCATGTCCACCCGGATGACCACTCCGCTGACCACCCCGCTGACCGCCCCGCTGACCGCTGCCGTGTCCACCCCGCTGACCTTGGGGCTCCGCAGGCGCGGCGTCGCCGGCGCTGCCGCGCGGCCGCAAGGGCAAGAAGGCGCCGAAGGTTCCGGAAGCGCCGGCGGCCGAGTGGCTGCTGCAGGACGAGGGCTACCGGAAACACCTGCGGCACCAGAGCGGCAAGTGCGTGCCCACTTCCGGATTTGGGGTCATTTCTGGGGGTTTTGGGTCATTTCTGGGGGTTTTGGGGTCATTTCTGGTGGTTTTGGGGTCATTTCTGGGGATTTGGGGGTCGGTTCTGGTGGTTTTGGGGTCGTTCCCGGTGGTTTTGGGGCTACCGGAAACACCTGCGGCACCAGAGCGGCGAGTGAGTCCGGAGCGGGGATTTGGGGTCATTTCTGGGGATTTTGGGTCATTTATGGGGTTTTTGGGTAATTTCTGGGGTTTTGGGGTCATTTCTGGGGGTTTTGGGGTCGTTCCCGGGGGTTTGGGGCTACCGGAAACACCTGCGGCACCAGAGCGGCAAGTGAGTCCGGAGCGGGGATTTGGGGTCATTTCTGGGGATTTTGGGTCATTTATGGGGTTTTTGGGTAATTTCTGGGGTTTTGGGGTCATTTCTGGGGGTTTTGGGGTCGTTCCCGGGGGTTTGGGGCTACCGGAAACACCTGCGGCACCAGAGCGGCAAGTGAGAGCCCGATTCCAAATTTGGGGTCATTTCTGGGGATTTTGGGTCATTTCTGGGGGTTTTGGGGATTTTGGGTCATTTCTGGGGGTTTTGGGCATTTTGGGGCAGTTTCAGGTTTTTGGGGCAGTTTCGGGTTTTGGGGGCAGTTTTTGGGGCGGTTTTTGGGGCAGTTTCAGGTTTTTGGGGCAGTTTTTGGGGCGGTTTTTGGGGCAGTTTCAGGTTTTTGGGGCAGTTTCGGGTTTTTGGGGCAGTTTCGTGTTTTTGGGGCAGTTTCAGGTTTTTGGGGCAGTTTCAGGTTTTTGGGGCAGTTTTTGGGGCGGTTTTTGGGGCAGTTTCGGGTTTTTGGGGCAGTTTTCGGGTTTTGGGGACAGTTTCGGGTTTTTGGGGCAGTTTTTGGGGCGGTTTTTGGGGCAGTTTCGGGTTTTTGGGGCAGTTTCGGGTTTTTGGGGACAGTTTCGGGTTTTTGGGGTGGTTTTTGTGCCTTTGGGGCGGTTCCGGGCAGGGACACACCCTGACCGTGCTGTCCGTGTGTCCGTGCCGTGTCCGTCTCTGTGTCCGTCTGTCCCTCCCGTGTCCACGTGTCCGTCCCATTGTCCCTGTGTCCACGCCGTGTCCGTCCCGTGTCCGTGTGTCCGTGCCATTGTCCGTGTGTCCGTTCCGTGTCCGTCTCTCTGTCCGCGTGTCCGTGTGTCTCTCCCGTGTTTGTGTGTCCCTCCCGTGTCCGCGTGTCCGTGTGTCCGTGTCCGTCTCTGTGTCCGTGTGTCCCTCCCATGTCCGCGTGTCCGTGCCATTGTCCGTGTGTCCGTGTGTCCGTCCCGTGTCCGTGCCATTGTTCGTTTGTCCGTCCCGTGTCCGTCTCTCTGTCCGCGTGTCCGTGTGTCCCTCCCGTATTTGTGTGTCTCTCCCGTGTCCATATGTCCGTCCCGTGTCCGTGCCATTGTCCGTGTGTCCGTGCTGTGTCCCTCTCTCTGTCCGCGTGTCCGTGTGTCCGTCCCGTGTCCGTGCCATTGTCCGTGTCCGTGTGTCCATCTCTGTGTCCGTGTGTCCCTCCCGTGTCCGTGTCCGCGTGTCCATGCCATTGTCCATTTGTCCCTGCTGTGTCCGTCTCTGTGTCCGTGTGTCCGTCCCGTGTCCGTGTGTCCGTCCCGTGTCCGTGTGTCCGTCCCGTGTCCGCGTGTCCGTGTGTCCGCGTGTCCCTCCCTTGTCCGTGTGTCCCTCCCTTGTCCGTGTGTCCGTGTGTCCGTGTCCGTGTGTCCGTCCCTTGTCTGTGTGTCCGTCCCGTGTTTGTGTGTCCGTCCCTGTGTCCGTGTGTCCCTCCCGTGTTTGTGTGTCCGTGCCGTGTCCGTGTGTCCGTGTGTCCGTCCCGTGTCCATGTCCGCGTGTCCGTGTGTCCGTCCGTGTGTCCGTGCCAGGCTGCTGCAGCGGCTGCGGGCGCTGCACGTGCTGCGCCATGACGTCATCGGCGCCGAGGCCGAGAAGGTTCTGGGCGGGGCCAGCGCCAGGTGAGCCCTGGGGCGGATCCCGGGGGAGGATTTTGGGGGGTTTTGGGGGATTTTGGGGGATTTGGGGGGAGTTTGGGGGGATTTGGGGGGGATTTGGGGTTTTTTTGGGGCGAGTTTGGGGTTTGGGGTGGTTTGGGGGGATTTTGGGGTTTTTTGGGGGGAGTTTGGGGTTTTTTGGGGGATTTGGGGGGAGTTTGGGGTTTGGGGAGGTTTGGGGGGGATTTGGGGAGATTTTTGGGAGGGTTTGGGGGGATTTGGGTGGTTTTGGGGTGGTTTGGGGGTTTTTGGGGTGGTTTGGGAGATTTTCTCCTCGATTTTGGTCCCCCGACCCCGTTTTTGGGGTCCCTTTTCCCATTTCGGGGTCCCTTTTCCCATTTTCGGGGTCCCTTTTCCCATTTTTGGGTCCCTTTTCCCATTTTCGGGGTCCCTTTTCCCATTTTTGGGTCCCTTTTCCCATTTTTGGGTCCCTTTTCTCCCGTTTTCGGGGTCCCTTTTCCCATTTTCGGTGTCCCTTTTCCCATTTTTGGGTCCCTTTTCCCATTTTCGGGGTCCCTTTTCCCATTTTTGGGTCCCTTTTCCCATTTTTGGGGTCCCTTTTCCCATTTTTGGGTCCCTTTTCCCATTTTTGGGTCCCTTTTCCCATTTTTGGGTCCCTTTTCCCATTTTCGGGGTCCCTTTTCCCATTTTCGGGGTCCCTTTTCCCATTTTTTGGGTCGCTCTTCCCATTTTTGGGGTCCCTTTTCCCATTTTTGGGGTCGCTTACGCCGTTTTTGGGGTCCCTTTTCCCGTTTTCGGGGTCCCTTTTCCCATTTTTGGGTTCCCTTTTCCCATTTTTGGGTCCCTTTTCCCATTTTCGGGGTCCCTTTTCCCATTTTTGGGTCCCTTTTCCCCGTTTTCGGGGTCCCTTTTCCCATTTTCGGGGTCCCTTTTCCCATTTTTGGGTCCCATTTCCCATTTTCGGGGTCCCTTTTCCCATTTTCGGGCTCCCTTTTCCCATTTTTGGGTCCCTTTTCCCATTTTTGGGTCCCTTTTCCCATTTTCAGTCCCCATTTTCCCATTTTCAGTCCCCATTTTCCCCATTTTGGGGTCCCTTTTCCCATTTTTGGGTCCCTTTTCTCCCATTTTCGGGGTCGCTGACCGCCGTTTTCGGGGTCCCTTTTCCCATTTCCCGGGGTCCCTTTTCCCATTTTCGGGTCCCTTTTTCCCATTTTCGGGGTCCCTTTTCCCGATTTTTTGGGTCCCTTTTTCCCATTTTCGGGGTCCCTTTTCCCATTTTTGGGGTCCTTGACACCGTTTTTTCAGTCCCTTTTCCCATTTTTTGGGTCCCTTTTCCCATTTTTGGGTCCCTTTTTCCCATTTTCGGGGTCCCTTTCTCCCATTTTTGGGTCCCTTTTCCCATTTTTGGGGTCCCTTTTCCCATTTTTGGGTCCCTTTTCCCATTTCTTGGGGTCCCTGACCCCGTTTTTTGCGGGTCCCTTTTCCCGTTTTCGGGGTCGCTGACGCCGTTTTCGGGGTCACTTTTCCCATTTTCGGGGTCCCCCCAGCGAGGTGCACATCTGGATCCCGCTGCTGGAGCAGCCGGAGGCGCCCCTCGGCCTGGTGGGACCCCGAGGCCGACAAGTCCCTGCTCATCGGGGTCTTCAAGCACGGTACGGCACCGGGCACGCGGAATTCCCGAATTCGGGGAATTTGGGAACGCGGGAAATCCGGGAATCCGGGAATTCGGGAACGCGGGAGTTCCAGAATTCAGGAATTTGGGAGTTCCGGAGCTCGGGAACGCGGGGATTTCGGGAAATCCGGAATTCGGGAATGAGGGAATGTGGGAATCTGGGAGTTCCAGTATTCGAGGAACCCAGGAGTTCCAGAATTCAGCAATTCGGGAATTCCGGAACTCGGGAACGCGGGGATTCGGGATTCAGGAAATCCGGAACTTGGAAATTCCGGAATTCGGGAATGTGGGAATCCGGGAGTTCCAGAATTCGGGAACCCGGGAATTCCAGAATTCAGCAATTCGGGAATTCCGGAACTCGGGAACTTGGCAATTCCAGAATTCGGGAACTCGGGAATTCCAGAATTCGGGAATTCCGGAACGCGAGAATTTGGGAGTTCGGGAATTCAGGAACGCGGGAATTCCATATTTGGGAATTCGGGAGTTCGGGAACCCGGGAATTCCAGAATTCAGCAATTTGGGAATTCCGGAAAGTCGGGGAACTTGGCAATTCCGGAATTCGGGAACGCGGGAATTCGGCAATTCGAGAACCCGGGAAATCCGGAATTTGGGAACTCGGGAATTCGGGAGTTCCAGAATTCAGCAATTCAGGAATTTGGGAATTCCGGAACTCGGGAATTGGGGAATTCCAGAATTCCAGAATTCGGCAAGTTGGGAACTTGGGAATTCGGCAGTTCCGGAATTCAGGGAATTCTGGAATTCGGCAATTCAGGAACTCGGGAATTCCGGAACTCGGGAATTTGGGAATTCCAGAATTCGGGAACCCAGGAGTTCCGGAACTTGGGAATTCAGCAATTCGGGAATTTGGGAGTTCCAGAATTTGGGAACACGGAAATTCAGGAACCCGGGAATTCTGGAACTCAGGAATTCGGCAACTTGGGAATTCGGGAATTCCAGAATGCGGGGATTTGGGAACCCGGGAATTCCAGAATTCAGCAATTCAGGAATTCCGGACTTCGGGGATTCGACAATTTGGGAATTCGGGGGGGCTTTGGGGTTATTTTGGGGTTATTTCGGTGCGTTTTGGGTGATTTTTATGGTTTTTTTGCCGTTTTTTGCTGTTTTTGTTAACGGATCCATTTTGGGGCGGATTTGGGGGTTTCAGGGTACGAGCGGTACCACACCCGTGGGGGCAGGAGCCTGCCCCGGGCTGTGGGGTTATTTTGGGGTTATTTTGGTGTATTTAGGGTTATTTTAATGGGTTTTTTTTGCCGTTTTTTTGCCGTTTTTTTTGCCGTTTTTTGCTGTTTGTGTTAACGGATCCCGTTTTGGGGCGGATTTGGGGGTTTCAGGGGTACGAGCGGGTACCACACCCATGGGGGCAGAGCCTGCCCCGGGCTGTGGGGTTATTCTGGGGCTATTTCAGTGCATTTTGGGTTATTTTAACGGGGTTTTTTGCTGTTTTTTGCTGTTTTTGTTAACGGATCCCGTTTTGGGGTGGATTTGGGGGTTTTCAGGGTACGAGCGGGGTACCACACCATGGGGAGCAGAGCCTGCCCTGGGCTGTGGGGTTATTTTGGGGTTATTCTGGGGTTATTTCAGTGCATTTTGGGTTATTTTAACGGGTTTTTTTTGCCGTTTTTTGCCGTTTTTTGCTGTTTTTGTTAACGGATCCCGTTTTGGGGCGGATTTGGGG
>NW_026530589.1:0-55981 GCF_024509145.1 Vidua macroura | reverse complement strand
CCAGGGCCCCCGCAGCCCCCTCCCCACCTGTCTGCTCCTGCAGCAGGTGCAGGAGCTGCTGCACTTTGGGGGTCCCTGAACCTTCCAGGACCCCCCCAAATCCCCCCGGGACCCCCCAAAACCCCTTCAGGACTCCCCAGATCCCCCCTGGGACCCCCCAAATCCCCCCCAAACCCCCCCAGGGCCCCCGCAGCCCCCTCCCCACCTGTCTGGTCCTGCAGCAGGTGGTACTGGCGCAGGAGCTGCCAGTGCAGCTGCAGGGCCTTGGGGGTCCTGGCAGGGTAAAACACGGCCGGGTGGCGCTGCAGCAGCTCCTGGAAGGTGTCCAGCGAGGGGACAGGGCTCTGGGGACACGGGGACACGTCAGGGGACACATCAGGGGACACCAGGGGGACACCAGGGGACACCGGGACAGGGCAGGGGACAGGTCCTGGCAGGGTAAAACACCTGGCAGGGTGGCACTGCAGCAGCTCCTGGAAGGTGTCCCAGGATGGCACTGGGCTCTGGGGACACTTGGGGACACTTGGGGACACGAGGTGGCACTGACCAATGGCACGCGGGTCAGCAGTGACTGACATGAGGTGACATTCAGGGACATGAGGTGACCTTGGGGACATTTGGAAACACGAGGGTGACACTTGGGGACATTTGGGGACACGAGGTGGCACTGACCGATGGCACGCGGGTCAGCAGTGACTGACACTTGGGGACATTTGGGGACACGAGGTGGCACTGACCGATGGCACGCGGGTCAGCAGTGACTGACACTTGGGGACATTTGGGGACACTTGGGGACACGAGGGTGGCACTGACCGATGGCACGCGGGTCAGCAGTGACTGACATGAGGTGACATTTGGGGACATTTGGGGACACGAGGTGGCACTGACCGATGGCACGCGGGTCAGCAGCTGCTCCTCGGCCTTGCTGAACAGGACCTTGCTCTGGATGGCGGCCACGGCCTCGGGGTGCAGCTGGCGCATGGCCTGGCACGAGTGCCTGGGGACAGGGGGGACATTGGGGACATTGGGGACACGTGTGACACCCCTGGGACACGTGTGACACCCCTGGGACAGCCCATGGCCTGGCACGAGTGCCTGGGACAGGGGGGACATCGGGGGACATTGGGGACACGTGTGACACCCCTGGGACACCCCTGGGACACCCCTGTGACACCCCAACCGCTCAGGGTGCAGCTGGTGCATGGCCTGGCACGAGTGCCTGGGGACAGGGGGGGACAGGGGGGACATTGGGGACACGTGTGACACCCTTGGGACACGTGTGACACCCCTGGGACAGCCCCAGGGCCTGGCATGGGTGCCTGGGGACACGGGTGACACTGCTGGAATTGTCCCCAAATCCCCAGGGACACCTTGAGGACACCCTGGCCACCCCCAGGGACACTCCAGAAACCCCCAGAGACATCCTGGAACTCTGGGGACACCTGAGACCCCCCTGGGGACACCTGAGACCCCCCTGGGGACACCCGAGACCCCCCCTGGGGACACCCGAGACCCCCTTGGGGACACCCCAGACCCCCCTGGGGACACCCGAGACCCCCCTGGGGACACCCGAGACCCCCTTGGGGACACCCCAGACCCCCCTGGGGACACCCCAGACCCCTTGGGAAAACCCCAGACCCCTTGGGGACACCCCAGACCCCTTGGGGACACCTGAGACCCCCTTGGGACACCTGAGACCCCCTTGGGGACACCCGGGACCCCCCTGGGGACACCCCAGACCCCTTGGGGACACCTGAGACCCCCTTGGGGACACCCCAGACCCCCCTGGGGTCCTAAAGCAGAGGCTCCCAGTGCTCCTGGGTGTCCCATGGGTGTCACACGGGTGTCACCTGTGTCCCCCTGAGGTCACCTGCGTCCCCTGACCCTGGCACACCTGTGAGACCCCCGGGACACCCCCCCAAAGCCCCCCAGGACCCCCCAAAAACCCCCCAGGACCCCCCAACCCGCCCCCACTTGCAGGTGACGGGGTCGTAGAGCAGCGAGCGCCAGCGCTCCTGGGTGTGACACGGGTGTCACCTGCGGCCCCTCGGGTCCCCCCAAATCCCACGACCCCCCCACACCTGTGGGACCCCCTGAGGACCCCCCCAAAGCCCCCCAGGACCCCGAGACCCCCCTCACTTGCAGATGACGGGGTCGTAGAGCAGCGAGTACCAGCGCTCCTGGATCTCGCGCAGTGTGAAGCGGCAGCTGAACTTCACCCCAGGTGCACCGAGGTCAGGTCGTTGGTCTGGGGGGGATCCCCAAAAAATAACAGCTGAGGGGAGGGTCCTGGGGGGGCTGGGGGCACCCCAAAGCTCACAGGTGAGGGGGGGGAGCAGCAGACCCCCCCCCAGAGCCCCCCAGGTGTGCCCTCACCTGCAGCACAAGAAGCCGTTGGGTCCCAAGCAATCGTTCTGGGGGTTCCCCCCAAAATCCCCCCAAACTCCCCAACTAAAGGGGGTTCCCCAATTGAGGGGGGTCCCCCAGGTGGGCGGGGGGTCTCCCAAAGTCCCCCAGGTGATGGAGAGTCCCCAAAACCTCCCCGAAGCCCCCAGGTGTGCCCTCACCTGCAGCACAAGAAGCCGTTGGCTCCCAAGCGATCGTTCTGGGGGTTCCCTCCAAAATCCCTCCAAATCCCCCAACTGAGGGGGGGTCCCCCAGGAGTGTGGAGGTCCCCCCAGGTTGAGTGAGGGTCCCCCAGGTGTGTGGGGGTCCCCCAGGTGGGTAGGGAGTCTCCCCAACCCCCTCGGGTGAGGAGAGACCCCCCCAAAACTCCCCCAGAGCCCCCCAGGTGTGCAGCACAAGAAGCCATTGGGCCTCAAGTGACCGTTCTGGGGGTTCCCCCCCAAATCCCCCAATTGAGGGGGGTCCCCCCAGGTGGGTGGGGGTCTCCCCAATCCCCCAGGTGAGTAGAGACCCCAAAACCTTCCCGAAGTCCCCCCAGGTGTGTCTGACCTGCAGCACAACCCCTCACTGTTGAGTCCCCACCTGCCCAGGTCCCTTCCTCGGGGTTCCCCCCCAAAATCCCCCCAAAAGCCCCAATTGAGGGGGGGTTCCCCCAATTGAGGGGGGGTCCCCCAGGTGGGCAGGGGTCCCCCTGGTGGGTGGGGGGTCTCCCCAACCCCCTCGGGTGAGGAGAGACCCCCCAAAAACCACGCAGGTGTGCCCTCACCTGCAGCACAATAAACCACTGGCTTCCAAGTGATCGTTCTGGGGGTTCCCCCCAAAAATCCCCCCAGATGCCCCAACTGAGGGGGGGGTCCCCCAATTGAGGGGGGGTCCCCCAGGTGGGCGGGGGTCTCCCCGAGGCCCCCAGGTGTGTCTGACCTGCAGCACAACCCCTCACTGTTGAGTCCGCACCTGCCCAGGTCCCTTCCTTGGGGTTCCCCCCAAAATCCCCCAAATGCCCCAACTGAGGGGGGGTCCCCCAATTGAGGGGGGGTCCCCAGGTGGGCGGGGGTCCCCCTGGTGGGTGGGGGGTCTCCCCAACCCCCTCGGGTGAGGAGAGACCCCCCCAAAAACCACGCAGGCGTGCCCTCACCTGCAGCACAATAAACCACTGGCTTCCAAGTGATCGTTCTGGGGGTTCCCCCCAAATTCCCCCCAATGCCCCAACTGAGGGGGGGTCCCCCAATTGAGGGGGGGGTCCCCCAGGTGGGCGGGGGTCTCCCCGAGCCCCCCAGGTGTGTCTGACCTGCAGCACGGCGTTGATGAGCAGCAGGTCGTCGGCGGGTTTCCACCTGCCCAGGTCGCGGGGGGCGGGGCTGGGTTTGCTCTTCTTGAGGCGCTTGGGCAGCGCCGGGGGGGGGCCGGGCCCGGGGGGCGCCGGGGGGGGCACGGCCCGCGACACTGGGGGGCACAGGGGGGTGGGAGGCACCTGGGGGGGCACCTGGGGGGCACCTGAGTGTCCCCAGGATGTCCCTGATTGAATGGAGGGGGCACGGCCTGTGACACCTGGGGGGCACAGGGGGAGTCCCAGGTGGCACCTGAGGGGTCCTGGGGGGCACCTGAAGGGTCCCAGGTGGCACCTGAGGGGTCCTGAGGGGTCCTGGAGGGTCCCAGGTGGCACCTGAGGGGTCCTGGGGGGCACCTGAGGGGTCCTGGGGGGCACCTGGGGGGTCCTAGGTGGCACCTGAGGGGTCCCAGGTGGCACCTGAGAGGTTCCAGGTGGCACCTGAGGGGTCCTGGGGGGCACCTGAGGGGTCCCAGGTGGCACCTGAAGGGTCCCAGGTGGCACCTGAGGGGTCCTGAGGGGTCCTGGGGGGTCCCAGGTGGCACCTGAGTGTCCCCAGGATGTCCCTGACTGAGTGGGGGGGGGAGTCCCAAATCCCATTTTTTTCCCTAATCCTCATTTCATTCTCATATTTTCCCCCCAATCCCCATTTTTCCCCATTTCCCCATTTCTCACCTTTTTCCTGTCCCCGGGGCAGGGCTCGCCGGCCGCCCCGCCCCCCCCCGCTGGCCCGCCCCCCCGGGCCTGGGGGGGGCTCGGGGCCCCCCCTTGGCCCGCGAGGGCTTGGCCAGGCTGCTCTCGACCAGCTCGTCGTCGAACTTCCGCCGCTTGATGAACCTGAAACACACTGGGATTGACTGGGAGGCACTGGGAGGGACTGGGAATGGACTGGGATTGACTGGGATTGACTGGGATTAACTGGGATTAACTGGGATTGACTGGGAGGCACTGGGGATGGACTGGGACTGACTGGGGATGGACTGGGATTAACTGGGATTGACTGGGAGGGACTGGGAATGGACTGGGACTGACTGGGGATGGACTGGGATTAACTGGGATTGACTGGGAGGGACTGGGGCCTTGGCCAGGCTGCTCTCGACCAGCTCGTCGTCGAACTTCCGCCGCTTGATGAACCTGAAACACACTGGGATTGACTGGGAGGGACTGGAATGGACTGGAGGGACTGGGAGAGACTGGGATTGACTGGGAGGGACTGGGATTGACTGGGATTGACTGGGATTGACTGGGATTAACTGGGAGGCACTGGGACTTGGCCACGCTGTCGAACATCGTCAAACTTCTTCTTCTTGATGAACCTGCAATGGAACTGGGAGGGACTGGGAGGAACTGGGATTAACTGGGAATGGACTGGGAGGGACTGGGAGGGCCCACAGGGTCCCCCTCGGGTGTCCCCAAGTGTCCCCACCCCCATCCTGGGCTGGGCTCAGCCTCCAACCCCCCAACCCCCCCCCGTGTCCCCCCCCCCCGTGTCCCCCCCCCGTGTCCCCATGTCCTCCCTGTCCCCTCCCCTGCCCTGGTGTCCCCTCCCTGTCCCCTCTCTGTCTCTCTGTCCCCTCCCTGTCCCCACTGCCACCCCTGTGCCCCCCTCCTGTCCCATGTCCCCTCCATGTCCTCCCGGTGTCCCCTGTGTCCCTCTGTCCCCTCCCTGTGTCCCCAGTGTGTCCCCAGTGTCCCCAATGTCCCCTGGGTGTCCCCAGTGTCCCCTGTCCCTCACCTGGAGGAGCTGCGCCGTTTGGGGACAGTCCCTGTCCCTGTGTCCCCAATGTCCCCCAGTGTATCCCCAACGTCCCCAGTGTGTCCCCAATGTCCCCTGGGTGTCCCCAATGTCCCCAGTGTGTCCCCAGTGTCCCCAATGTCCCCATGTCCCCTGTCCCTCACCTGGAGGAGCTGCGCCGTTTGGGGACAGTCCCCCGCGGGGGTGGCCGGGCCCCGCTTGGGCCCCGCCAGGGACTCCTCGTCCTCCGAGCGGCTGGTGGCCATGGTGGCATCTGGGGGACACCTCGGTGTCACCTGTGCCACCTCAGTGCCACCTGTGCCACCTCAGTGTTACCTCAGTGCCACCTGGTGTCACCTCAATGTCATCTCAGTGTCACCCGTGTCACCTCAGTGCCACCTCAGTGTTACCTCAGTGCCACCTGTGTCACCTCAGTGTTACCTCAGTGCCACCTCAGTGCCACCTGGTGTCACCTGTGTCACCTATGTCACGTCAGTGCCACCTGTGTCACGTCAGTGCCACCTGTGTCACCTCATGTCACCTCAGTGCCACCTGTGTCACCTTGTGTCACCTCAGTGTCACCTGTGTCACCCCAGGGGTCACAGCACACCTGGGGGGGGGTTGGGGACACAGGGGACACAGGGGACACAGGGGAGGGGACCCTCAGTGTCACCCCCCGGGCGCCACCACACCCTGCGGGACACTGAGAGACGCTTGGGGACACTGGGGGGACAGCGGAGGGGGCTGGGGACAAGATGGGCACAGAGAGGGGACACGGGGGTGACAGGAGAGGGCTGGGGACACTGGGGGACACTGGGGGGGACTGGGGACACTGAGGTGGCTCTGAGGGGACACTGAGGTGGCTCTGAGGGGACACTGAGGTGGCACGAACGGGCCCAAGGAGGGCGCGGGGCCCTCACGGCGCCCCCTGCCCCAAACCCCGGCCCGGCGCGGGCTCGATCCCGACCCCCGCCCCGATCGCCGCCACCGGTGGCCCCTCAGCCCCTCCCCGGTGTCCCCAAGCCCCCTCCCCGGTGTCCCCTCGGTCCCCCCGGTGTCCCCAAGGCCCCCCCGGCCTCACCAGCCCCGGGAGCTCCGCGCCGCCATGGCCGCGCCACTTCCGGCTCGAGCCGGAACGAGAATGACGTCACTGACGCCGCGATGGGCGTGGCCATGTTGGCGGTTCCGGTGAGACCTCAGAGCGCGGCGCCATCTTGAGTGTGGGCAGGGCGGCGCTTGGCGGCGCTTCAGGCGCCGGTACCGGGGTTGTGGAGGGTCCGGAGCGGCCGGGACGGACCCGTGGGGCGAGGGCGTGTCCCGTTAGTCCGGGAGATACGTTTGGCCCAACGGTGAAGCGACCACTCCCGTCATGGCGGCTGCCCACACACATCACGGCGGATGGACACATCCATCATGGCGGCCCCAATCAATCATGGCGGCCTCCACATCCATCATGGCGGCCACCGCATCCATCATGGCGGCCACCGCATCCATCATGGCGGCGCCCCACCCAAAAGGAATTATTTTAAATAATTCGAAGTATTTTCATTGTTTTCGTTTTTTAATTACTTAAATTACTTAGGTTGTTTTAATTATCAATGAAGGGGGGGTTGTGGCTCAGGAGCTGCGGGAAGCAGGGTGAAAAACACCATAGCGCTAAATAGCAACATAAATAAATGCAGTTGTAATAAGTTTAATAACGGAATAAAACAGCAGCCCTTGGGAGCAGCACCTGGAGAGGGGAAAGGAGTGGAAAACTCTGGATTCTTCTGGAAAATCACCCCAGATTTGTGCTTTGCACGCCTGGGTAAAGAAAAATAATTAGTGAGTTAATTTATAATAAAGACTTAGTACAAAAATACTTAATACGCAGCGTTGTAATCGAGCAACTAAAACAAAAACTATTTTTAGCTAATAGTCACACAAAAAAGAACTTAAATCATAATAAAAGATACACTTCGGTAAATAAAAATATCGCAAAAATACAACAACATTACAACAACATTACAACCAACAAACGCATAAAACAACAAACCAGAGCTGATAAGTAATAAATGCCTAGTTCCATTTAGGCATATTCATAGTTTAATGAAGAGAGATAATTTTTAATGATTAATTACACCCGAGTCCCTCAATGACCCCGCGCCGGCCCCGGCCGCACCTCCCGGAAGTCCGCGTTTCCCGCCCTCTCTCTCCATTGGCCGCCTCTCATCATCTCCCTACTGCCATTGGTTGATCTTCACGTCAGTCAATATCTCCCCGCCCCCAGCGGACGGCAGGCCAATCACCGGCGGGTGCTGCCGGCAGCGCTGACCAATGGCGAGCGGCGGATTTGGGCGGGGCGGCGGAGGACGCGCGGCGCTGATTGGTCGGAGCGGCGCGAGGGGCGGGCCGGCGCGGGGGGTGACAAGATGCGGCGGAGCCGGTGGAGCTGCACAAGCTGAAGGTGCCGCTGGGAGCGGGAGCGGGGCCGGGAAAACCGCGGGGGAAGCGCGGGGAGAGCGGGGACGGAGCCCGGCAACCGCGACAGCCCGCGGGCGGAGCGCGGGGAACGGCGGGAAACGGGCCGCAAGCTCTGAGGGCTCCTGAGGGGGCTCTGAGGGCTCCTGAGGGATCCTGAGGAAGCTGTGGGGGGGCTCTGAGGGGTCCCGAGGGGGCTCTGGGAGGGTCTTAGGGGGCTCTGAGGGGTCCCGAGGGGGCTCTGGGAGGGTCTCAGGGGCTCTGAGGCGTCCCGAGGGGGCTCTGAGGGGTCCTGGGGGGGCTCTGAGGGGTCCTGAGGGGGCTCTGAGGGGTCCCGAGGGGGCTCTGGGAGGGTCTCAGGGGCTCTGAGGGGTCCTGGGGGGGCTCTGAGGGCTCCTGAGGGGGCTCTGAAGCTCTGAGGGGTCCTGAGGAAGCTGGCGGGGGCTCTGAGGGGGCTCTGGGAGGGTCTGAGGGGTCCCGAGGGGGCTCTGAGGGGTCCTGAGGGGTCCTGAGGAAGCTCGGGGGGGCTCTGAGGGGGCTCTGAGGGGTCCCGAGGGGGCTCTGGGAGGGTCTCAGGGGGCTCTGAGGGGTCCTGAGGAAGCTCGGGGGGGCTCTGAGGGGGCTCTGGGAGGGTCTGTGGGGGTCTGATGGGGCTTTGAGGGGTCCTGAGGGAAGCCCGGAGGAACCGCGGCCGGAGGGGCTGTGAGGGAGCCGGGACCGGAGGGAACCGGGGCTGAGGGGGAACCGTGACCGGGGGGCTGAGGGGGAACCGGGACCGGGGGGGAACCGGGACCGGGGGGGAAGCGGGACCGCAGGGCTGAGGGGAACCGGGGTGAGGGGGAACCGGGACCGGGAGGCTGTGAGAGCTCTGGGAGGAGGTGGGGAACCGGGACCGGGGGTGAACGGGACCCGGGGGGCTGAGGGGGAACCGGGGCTGAGGGGGAACCGGGACCGAGGGCTGTGAGAGCTCCGGGAGGAGGCGGGAACCGGGACCGAGGGGGAACCGGGACCCTGGGGCTGGGGGAGAACCGGGAGCGGGGGGGAAGCGGGAGCGGGGGAGAAGCGGGACCCGCGGGGCTGAGGGAGAACCGTGACCGGGGGGCTGAGGGGGAACCGGGACCCCGGGGCTGGGGGAGAACCGGGAGCAGGGCGGGAACCGGGACCCTGGGGCTGGGGGAGAACCGGGAGCAGGGCGGGGGAACCGGGAGCGGGGGAGAAGCGGGACCCGCGGGGCTGAGGGAGAACCGGGAGCGGGGGGGAAGCGGGGCCCGGCCCCGGCAGCTCCCGGGCTCCTCCTGCCCCAGCCCTGGGAGGGGCCGGGATGGTTCCCCGATTTCGGAACTCCCGGAGGGTCCCGGGCCGTTCTCGCCGGGATTGATTGGAATTGCTTGGGGTTGGGATTGCTTGGGATTGAAATTCCATCCAGTTAAGGTTCCACGGGATTGGGATTCCATGGAATTGGGGATTCCTAATGTTCGGGTTCTTTGGAATTGGGATTCCGTGGAATTGGGGATTCCTAATGTTCGGGTTCTTTGGAATTGGGATTCCGTGGAATTGGGATCCCCGGGGTTGGGATTTCGCAGGATTTGGATTCCTTGGATTTGAGGAATCCTTCCCCCACTTTCCAACCCTTAACTCCGGGTTTTCCCTGCTCATTCCTGGATTTTTCCCACTCATTCCTGAATTCCCCAGGGTTTGAGTCCTGGATTTCCCTTCTTATTCCTGAATTTCCCCTCCCATTCCTAGATTCCCCTCTCATTCCCATTCCCAGATTTCCCCACTCATTCCCAAATTTCCCCCCCTCTCATTCCTGAATCTCCTCTCATTCCAAATTCCCCTCCCATTCCCATTCCCAAATTCCTCTCTCATTCCCAAATTCCCCTCCCATTCCCAAATTCCCCTCTCATTCCCAAATTCCCCTCTCATTCCCAAACTCTTCTCCCATTCCTGAATTCCTCTCCCATTCCAGAATCCCCTCCTATTCCCAAATTCCCCTCTCATTCCCAGATTCCCCTCCCGTTCCCATTCCCGAATCCCCTCGCGTTCCCGAATTCCCGAATCCCCGCTCGTTCCCAGATTTCCCCTCTCATTCCTGAATCTCTTCTCATTCCCATTCCTGAATTCCTGGATCCCCTCCCATTCCCGAATTCCCCTTCCATTCCCATTCCCAGATTCCCCTCCCATTCCTGAATTCCTGAATCCCCTCTCATTCCTGAATTCCCCTCCCATTCTCTCATTCCCGGATCCCCTCCCATTCCCAAATTCCCTCTCTATTCCCATTCCCGAATCCCCTCTCATTCCCGAATCCCTTCCCATTCTCATTCCCTCACTCTTGGATTCCCTTCCCATTCCTGAATTCCCGGATCCCCTCTCATTCCCAAATTCCCAGATTCCCCCTCCCATTCCCGAATTCCCAGATTCCCATTCCCGAATTTCGGAATCCCCGCTCATTCCTGAATTCCCCTCCCATTCCCATTCCCTCATTCCCAAATTCCCATCCCATTCCCGAATCCCCTCCCATTCCCGAATCCCCTCCCATTCCCGAATTCCCCTCCCATTCTCATTCCCGAATTCCCCCTCCCATTCTCATTCCCGAATTCCCAGATTCCCCCTCCCATTCCCGAATCCCCGAATTCCCAGATTCCCATTCCCGAATTCCCGAATCCCCTCCCATTCCCGAATTCCCAAATTCCCATTCCCGAATTCCTGAATCCCCTCCCATTCCTGAATTCCCGAATTCCCAAATTCCCATTCCCGAATTCCTGAATCCCCTCTCATTCCCGAATCCCCTCCCATTCCAATTCCCTCACTCTTGGATTCCCTTCCCATTCCCGAATCCCCGAATTCCCAGATTCCCATTCCCGAATTCCTGAATCCCCTCCCATTCCCGAATCCCCGCTCATTCCCGAATTCCCCTCCCATTCTCATTCCCGTATTCCCAGATTCCCCCTCCCATTCCCGAATCCCCGAATTCCCGGATTCCCATTCCCAAATCCCCGAATTCCCAGATTCCCATTCCCGAATCCCCGAATTCCCCTCCCATTCCCAAATCCCCGAATTCCCAGATTCCCATTCCCGAATCCCCGAATCCCCTCCCACCCCCTCATTCCCAGATTCCCATTCCCACCCGCTCATTCCCGCCGCTCCCGCTCCCAGCTGGCCGAGCTGAAGCAGGAGTGCCTGGCGCGGGGGCTGGAAGCCAAGGGCAACAAGCAGGACCTGATCCATCGGCTCCAGGCCTACCTGGAGGAGCACGGTGGGTGCTCCCAGATCCCCAAATCCCCAAATCCCAGCTGGAATTTCCCCCCCCACCCCCCCCAATCCCTGCTTTTTCCGGGATTCCCCGGGAATTTTCCCGCTCCGACCTTTCCCTGCTTTTCCCTTGCAGCTGAGGAGGAGCCCAACGAGGAGGACGTGCTGGGGGAGGAGATCGAGGTGGGCATTTTTGGGATGATCCCAAATTTTGGGTTGGGAATGAGGCGGCGTTCCGACTCCACGTGGAATTCAACGTTTTCCAAGCTTTTCTTGGGTTTAAATCCGCTGGATTTGGTGCCTGGGATGCTCCAGATTCCGGGAATTTGGGATGGGGGATCCCGGATTTTGGGTTTGATGCCGCCCTGGGATGGAGGAATGCCAGGAAAAGGGGGAATTTGGGAAATTTTGGGATGGAATTCCAGCCTGGAACAGAATTCCCACAGGATTCCCCATCCTTGGAATTATCCCAGACCAAGCTGGAGCCCCCTGGGATGGGGGAATGCCAGGAAAAAAGGGGGAATTTTGGGAAGAAATCCCACCTGGAAAAGCAATTTTATGCCAAGAAAACCTCAGGAATTGATTCTTCCCACTGGATTGGGGAATTTTCCTTGGGAATGGCCACGGGCTGGGGTGGATTTTGTGGATTTGATGAGTTTCCCATGGATTTCCTTTGGATTTCCCATGGATTTGATGGATTTTATGGATTTTCTATGGACTTTCCATAGTTTTTCTGTCGATTTTCCATGGGTTTTTCATGGATTTGATGGGTTTCCCATGGATTTCCTTTAGATTTCCCAGTTTTTCCATGGGTTTTATGCATTTCCCATGGGTTTTCCGTGGGTTTCCCTTGGATTTTTTTGTGGATTTCCCATGGACTTGTGTTCCCATGGATTTTCCCATGGATTTTCCCATGGATTTCCCATGGATTTCCCATGGATTTGATGGGTTTCTCATGGATTTCCCATGGATTTGATGGGTTTCTCATGGATTTCCCATGGATTTTCCCGTGGATTTCCCTGCATTTGATGGATTTGCCATGGGTTTTCCCATGAGTTTCCCATGGATTTCCCATGGATTTCCCATGGATTTCCCGTGGATTTGATGGATTTCCCATGGATTTCCCATGAGTTTCCCATGGCTTTTCCCTGGATTTTATGGGTTTTCCATGGATTTGATGGATTTCCCATGGTTTTCCCTGGATTTCCCTGCAGGAGGAGGAGCCCAAGGCGCCGGAGCCGCCCGTGAAGGTGGAGGAGGCGCCGGTGAAGTCGCCCGACGTGTGAGAATTCCCGGGAAAACCTCGGGAACGGGGCTTGGGAATTCTGTGGGGTCGGGAATTGCTGGGTTGGGAATTCCCTGGATTTGGGATTCCTGGATTTGGGATTCCATGGATTTGGGATTCGTGGGGTTGGGAATTTCCTGGATTTGGGATTCCATGGATTGGGGATTCCTGGATTTGGGATTCCCTGGATTTGGGATGCCACGGATTTGGGGTTCTGTGGGATTTGGGACTCCTGGGGTTGGGAATTCCCTGGATTTAGGATTTCGTGGATTTGGGATTCTGTGGGATTTGGGATTTCCTAGATTGGAAATTCCCCGGATTTGGGATTCCATGGATTTGGGACTCCTGGATTGGGGATTCTCTGGGATTTGGGATTCTCTGGGATTTGGGATTTCCTGGATTTGGGATTCTGTGGGGTTTGGGATTCCCTGGATTTGGGATTCTGTGGGGTTTGGGATTCCCTGGATTTTGGATTCCTGGATTTGGGATTCCTGGGGTTGGGAATTCCCTGGGATTTGGGATTCTGTGGGATTTGGGATTCCTGGGGTTGGGAATTCCCTGGATTTGGGATTCTCTGGGATTTGGGATTCCTGGGGTTGGGAATTCCCTGGGATTTGGGATTCTGTGGGATTTGGGATTCCTGGCATTCCCAACCCCTCTGGAATTCTTTTCCCTCCAATCCCATTCCCAAGACAATCCAGGTGATTTTTTCCCACCCTGAAAAATCCCAAAATTCCTTTTGGGGCTTTCCCAAATTCCGAAGAAAATCCCAAATGCTCGGGATGGGGGCAGATCCCAAACCCCCCCTGGAGCATTCCCAAACTTTTCCCAAACTTTTCCAGGATCCAGGAGAAGAAGGTGGTGAAAATCTCCTCGGAGATCTCCCAGATGGAGGTAAAATCCCCCAATCCCGATTTTTTTTTTGGGATTTTCCAGCCCTGGAATTGTCCCAGGCCAGGCTGGAGCACCTGGGTGGGGAATGCCAGGAAATTTGGGATTTTTTTGGGATTTTTTTGGAATTTTTTTGAGATTTTTTGGGGGATTTGGGGGAATTTTTGGGGTTGTTTTTTTTTTTTTTTGGGTTGGGTTTTTTTGGGATTTTTGGGGAATTTTTTGGGGGGGGATTTTGGGAATTTTTTGGGATTTTTTGGGGATTTTGGGAATTTTTTGGGGATTTTTTTGGGAACTTTTTGGGAATTTTTTTTGGGGGGGGGATTTTTTGGGGGATTTTGGGGATTTTTTGGGAATTTTTTGGGGGATTTTTTGGGAATTTTTGGAGATTTTTGTGGATTTTTTTTGTATTTTTGCAGAATTCTTTTTGGGGGATTTCTTCTGGAAATCCCAAACTTTCCCTGGAAAAAATCCCTTTTTTTTCCTGGAAATTCCCATTTTTCCCTGGAAATTCCCATTTTCCCCTGGAAAATCCCAACTTTCCCCCTAAAAAAAAATCCCATTTTTTTCCTCTGGAAGAAAAAAAAGTTTTTCCTCTGGAGAAAAATTCTCCATTTTTTCACTTTAAAATCCCAATTTTTCCTGGAAAACTCTTCATTTTTCCCTGGAAATTCCCATTTTCCCTTGGAAATTCCCATTTTTTCCCTGGCTATTCCCACTTTTCCCTTGGTAATTCCCTTTTTTCCCTGGCAATTCCCACTTTTCCCTTGGAAAATCCCCACTTTCCCCCTGAAAAAAATTCCCACTTTTCCCTTGGCCATTCCCACTTCCCCTGACAATTCCCATTTTCCCTTGGCAATTCCCATTTTCCCTTGGAAATTCCCTTTTTTTTTCCCCTGGCCATTCCCATTTCCCTGACAATTCCCACTTTCCCTGACAATTCCCATTTTTCCCTGCCATTCCCACTTTCCCTGCCATTCCCATTTTTCCCTGACAATTCCCACTTTCCCTGACAATTCCCATTTTCCCTTTGAAATTCCCATTTTCCCTTGGCCATTCCCACTTTCCCCTGACAATTCCCCACTTTCCCTGCCATTCCCATTTTTCCCTGACAATTCCCATTTTTCCCCGACAATTCCCATTCCCCTGGCAATTCCCATTTTTCCCTGACCATTCCCATTTCCCTGACCATTCCCATTTCCCTGACAATTCCCACTTTCCCTTGGCAATTCCCATTTTTCCCCTGGCCATTCCCATTTCCCCTGACAATTCCCATTTCCCTGACCATTCCCATTTTTCCCTGACCATTCCCATTTTCCCTGGAAATTCCCATTTCCCTGCCATTCCCACTTTCCCTGACAATTCCCATTTCCCTGACCATTCCCATTTCCCTGCCATTCCCATTTCCCTGACCATTCCCATTTTCCCTGGAAATTCCCATTTTTCCCTGCCATTCCCATTTCCCTGACAATTCCCACTTTTCCCGACAATTCCCGTTTCCCTGCCCCGTTGCCAGCGGATGCAGAAAAGGGCCGAGCGCTTCAACGTCCCCGTCAGCCTCGAGAGCAAAAAGGCGGCGAGGGCGGCGCGGTGAGCGCGGGAACGCCGGGAAATTCGGGAATGCCAGGGAAATTCGGGAATGAACGCCGGGAAATCTGGGAATGCCCGCCGGGGAAATTCGGGAATGAACGCCGGGAAATTCGGGAATGCCAGGGAAATTCGGGAATGCCGGGGAGAAATTCAGGAATGCCGGGGGGAAATTCGGGAACACCGGGGGGAAATTCAGGAATGCCGGGGAAATTCGGGAATGCCAGGGGGAAATCTGGGAATTCTGGGGGGAAATTCAGGAATGCCAGGGGGAAATCTGGGAACGCCGGGGAAATCTGGGAATGCCAGGGAAATTCGGGAATGAACGCCGGGGAAATTCGGGAATCTGGGGAAATTCGGGAATGCCAGGGAAATTCGGGAACGCCGGGGAAATCTGGGAATTCTGGGGGGAAATTCGGGAACGCCGGGGAAATTTGGGAATGCCGTGGGGAAATCTGGGGATTCTGGGGGGAATTCGGGGGATTCTGGGGGGAAATTTCAGAATTCTGGGGGGAAATTTGGGAATTCTGGGGAAAAATTCCAGGGAAATCTGGGGAAAATTGGGAATTCTGGGGGGAAATCTGGGAGTTACAGGGAAATTCGGGAATTACGGGGAAATTTGGGGATTCTGGGGGGAAATTTGGGGATTCCGGGGGAATTCTGGGGAAATTCAGGAATTCTGGGGGGAAATCTGGGAATTCCGGGGGGAAATCTGGGAATTCTGGGGGGAAATTTCGGGGAAATTTGGGGATTCCGGGGGGATTCTGGAGGAATTTGGGAATTCTGGGGGGAAATTCCAGGGGAATTTGGGAATTCTGGGGGGAATTTGGGAATTTGGGGTGGGATTCCTCTCGGGAGCTGCTGGGCTGGAATTCCCAGAGGATCCCAAATCCCTGGGATCGGGGAATTCTGGGAACAGGGGATTTGTGGGAATTCTGGGGGAATTTCTTTGGAAATTTGATGGGATTTTAAGGAGTTTTGGGGGAGTTCTTTCCAATTTTTGTGGGATTTGTCCTAATTCCCAAAATTCCATTGGAATTCCTGAAATTCCAGCCCCAAATCCCAACATTTCCGCCCCAAATCCCAAAATTCTGGTTCCTGATTCCATTGGAATTCCCAAAATTCCAGCCTTGATTCCCAAAATTCCGGCCCCAAATCCCAAAATTCCTTTGGAATTCCCAGAATTCCAGCCCTGATTCCCCAAATTTCTTTGGCATTCCCAAAATTCCAGCCCTAATTCCCGTTTTTTTTTTCCCTTCCCGCAGCTTCGGCTTGGCCACAATTCCCACAAAAGGTGAGCAGTGGGAATTCCCAGAATTCCAGGAATTCCTGGAATTCCAAATCCCTTTCCCCCCCCCCCCCCCCATTCCTGGGAGCAGGAAATTCGGGATTGGGTGGGAAAAATCCCCAAAAGATCCCGGATTTTCCTGGGAATTCTCATCCCCAAAAACCAGGACTTGGGATTTTCCGGGAATTCCGGGAGGAGCCGGGGGGGAATTCCCATTTCTGGGTGGAAATCTGGGAATTTTGGCCAATTCCTGATGGGAATTCTCTCCTTTCCCAGGGCTCTCGGCAGACTCCAAACCCACGGTGAGGAAATCTGGGAGAGGGATTGGGGAATTTTGGGAATTCAGGGGGGGAATTTTGGGAATTCCCAGGGAATTTGGGGTGGAATTTTGGGGCATTCCAATGGAATTTTGGGAATTTGGGTGGAATTTTAGGGAATTCTGATAGGATTTTAGGAATTGGGGTGGAATTTTGGGGATTTGAGTGAAATTTGGGGAATTCCAATGGAATTTTGGGAATTTGGGTGGAATTTTAGGGAATTCCCATAGGATTTTGGGAACTTGGGATGTAATTTTGGGAATTTAGGTGGAAATTTGGGAATTGGGGTGGAATTTTGGGAATTTGGCTGGGAATTTGGTGGAATTTTAGGAGTTTGGGTGGAATTTTGGGAATTTGGGTGGAATTTTAGGGAATTCCCATGGAATTTTGGAGGATACCCATAAAATTTTGGGAATTGGGGTGGAATTTGGGGAATTCCCATAGGATTTTGGGAATTCAGGTGAAATTTTAGGGATTTGAGTGGAAATTTGGGAATTGGGATGGAATTTTGGGGATTTGAGTGAAATTTGGGGAATTCCAATGGAATTTTGGGAATTGGGGTGGAATTTTAGGGAATTCCCATGGAATTTTGGGAATTTGGCTGGGAATTTGGGAATTAGGGTGGAATTTTTGGATCAGGGGCTGAAAATTTTGGGATCCTGGTGGGAATTTTTAGGATCCCAGCTGGAATTTCGGGATCCCAGCTGGAATTTCAGGATCCCAGCTGGAATTTTTGGGATCCCAGCTGGAATTTTTGGGATCCCAGCTGGAATTTCGGGATCCCAGCTGGAATTTTGGGTCGCAATTCCCCAAAACCCCCTGGAGTTTTTCCAGGATCAGCCCCTCTGGAAAAGCCTCTGGAATTTTGGGGAATTTTTTTCTTTGGGAATTTCCCCCTTTGGAAGTCGAGGCCTCCCTGGGATCCCAAATCCCAAATCCCAAATTTCCTTTTCCCAGATAAACCTGGAAAAGCTCAAGGAAAGGGCCCAGAGGTTCGGCCTCAACGTCTCCTCCCTCTCCAAGAAGGTGAGATTTGGGAATTTTGGGAATTCCGGGAATTCTGGGAATGCCAGGGCGCTCTCCCCAGCCTGGGATTATCCCAAAATTCCAAACTTTCCCAGCCCTGCCGGCTCCACCCTCCCCTGGATTTTGGGATTTGGATTTTTTTGGAAATTGGGGTTTTTTGGGAATTTTCGTTCCTTTGGGATTTGGGGTTTTTTTTGGGAATTTTGAGGGTTTGGGATTTGGGTTTTTGGGAATTGGGGTTTTTTTGGGATTTGGGTTTTTGGGAATTGCGTCACCCAGGGATAAGGGAAATGTTTCCCTGCCCTGGAATGAGACTGGGAGGGATCCCAGGGATCCAATCCCGACATTCCCAACCCCATTCCCAAAATTCCATTGGGATTGGAATGTCCCGATGCCAACATTCCTGACCCTATTCCCGTCATTCCCAATCCACTCATTCCTGATCCCATTCCCAACATTCCTGATCCCATTCCCAACATTCCTGATCCCATTCCCAACCCCATTCCCAACATGCCCAATCCTGACATTCTCGATCCCATTCCAAACATTCCCATTCCAAACATTCTCAATCCCAACATTCCTGACCCCATTCCCAACTTTCCCATTCCCAACTTTCCCATTCCCAACATTCCCAATCCTGACATTCCTGACCCCATTCCCAACATTCCCAATTCCAACATTCCCAACCCCATTCCCAACATTCCTGATCCCAACCCCATTCCTGACCCCATTCCCGACATTCCCAATCCCAACATTCCCATTCCCACTCCCGACATTCCCATTCCCGACATTCCCGCTCCCATTCCCAACATTCCCATTCCCGACATTCCCGCTCCCATTCCCAACATTCCCATTCCCGACATTCCCACTCCCGACATTCCCGCTCCCATTCCCAGAGCGAGGAGGACGAGAAGCTGAAGAAGAGGAAGGAAAGGTTCGGGATCGTCACCGGGGCCGGAGCCGCCGAGGACTCCGAGGTGGGGCCACAATCCCGGGATGTGGGGTGGGAATTCCCGGGATCTGGGGCTGGGAATTCCCGGGATGTGGGGCTGGGAATTCCCAGGATCTGGGGCTGGGAATTCCTGGGATCTGGGGCTGGGAATTCCCGGGATCTGGGGCTGGGAATTCCTGGGATTTGGGGCTGGGAATTCCCGGGATTTGGGGTCAGAATTCCTGGGATTTGGGGCTGGGAATTCCTGGGATTTAGGGCTGGGAATTCCTGGGATCAGGGGCTGGGAATTCCCGGGATTTGGGATCAGAATTCCTGGGATTTAGGGCGGGGAATTCCCAGGATTTGGGGTCAGAATTCCTGGAATTTGGGGCTGGGAATTCCCGGGATTTGTGGCTGGGAATTCCTGGGATTTGTGGCTGGGAATTCCTGGGATTTGGGGCTGGGAATTCCTGGGATTTCTGGCCAGAATTCCTGAGAATCCCTGCGCTCATCCCAAAACCACCTCCCAATTCCCAACCCATGAGAGATCCAGGGATTTGGGGGATTCCATGAATTTGGGGTGTTTTTCCAAGGATTTTGGGGCATTTTCCCTGGATTTTTGGGGGGTTTTCCCTGGATTTAAGGGAGTTTTCCATGGATTTAGGGACATTTTCCCAGAGATTTTGGGACTCTTCTCACATGGATTTGGGGCCGTTTTTCCATGAATTTTGGGGCTGTTTTTCCAGGGATTTGGAGTCAGTTTTCCGGGGATTTTGGTGCTGCTTTTCCAGGAATTTCAGGACTGTTTTTCCCAGGGATTTTGGGGCCTTTTTTCCCAGGAATTTGGGGATGGAATTCCTTTTGCTTTGGGTCTCTTTTCCTTGGGAAAACCCCCTCGGATCCCGGGATTTTCCTGCCCTTTGGGATCGGGAATTCCCCCATTCCCACCCCTCTCCCTCTCCTGCTCTTTCCCGGGATTCTCCCCACGGATTTCCAGGATTTTCCCTCTTTTTGGCCCTTCCCAAATCCAGGCAAAGAAGCGGAAAAGGGCGGAAAGGTTCGGGATCGTCTGAGCTGCTCCGGACTCTCCTCAGGTCAGGATCCTCTTTTCCTTAATTCCTGATTTTCCATGGAATTCCCAGCCCCACCCAGGGAATTCCCCTTTCCTTGGAGGATTTTGCTCCTCAGTTTTTGAATTTTTTCCCCAAAAAAATCGTAGGGAAAAGGAGGAGCTGGGCTTGGGAGGGAGGGAGGGAATTCCCAAATCCCAGGCACAATTCCCAAAATTTTGGGGTTTCCCAGGGATTTGGGACCATTTTCCCAGGGATTTGGGAGCTGGTTTTCCCAGAGATTTGGGTCTCTTTTTCCAGGGATTTTGGGGCTCTTCTCCCCAGAATTTGGGGTTGTTTTTCCAGGAATTTGTGGTCATTTTTCCAGGGATTTTGGGGCCATTTTTCCAGGGATTTTGGGGTTGTTTTCCCAGGGAATTTGGGGGTGTTTCTCCAGGGATTTGGAGCTGCTTTTCCCAGGGATTTGGGTCTCTTTTTCCAGGGATTTTGGGGTTCTTCTCCCCGAAATTGGGATTGTTTTTCCCAGGGATTTTGGGTCGTTTTCCCAGGGATTTGGAGCTGTTTTTTCCCAGAATTTGAGGCTGTTTTCCCAGGGATTTTGGGGGGGATTTATGGAGCAGCTCCATGGGGAACCATAGCATCCCAATCCCGTGGGATTTTTGGGAGCTTCCCGTGGAATCCAAGCAGGAATTCCAGGGATTTCTTGGATTTCCAGGGTGGGCATTGCCTGAACCCTTCCCCTGTTGAAGACTTGAGCTGCCAGGATTTGCAATTCCCGGCGGGAATTTCGGGAATCTCATCCCCTGGAGCAGCGGGGGCCATTCCCGGAATTCCGGGGCCACTCCCAGCCCAAGAGATTCTATTTTTTTGGGAATTCTCCTTTTCCACCCCTCGGGAACCTCGGAGACTCCAGGAAATTCCCGGGATGCTCCTTCCCATCCCGGAAATCCTCGGGATCCGGGGACATCCCGGTGCCTCCCCTGGCTCCTCCCTCTTTTTTTCCCGGTTTTTTCCCGGGTTTTGTAATTCCCGGTTTTTTCTATTTTCCCGGTTTTTCCCTCGGAAGGGTCGGGGCGCTGCCCCTCGTCCCACGTTTTCCCAATAAAAAAACTTCCCTTTTCCAAGGAAATCCCGTTTTTTTTTTTCCAGGGGTTTGGATTCGGGGCTGGAACTGTGGGAAAACCCTCTGGAATTCCGGGAGTTCCCTCCTTTCCTGGGCCATTCCCGAGGTTTCCAGGAATTCCTGGTGTTAAATCCAGGTTTGCTCCAGGCGCTCCTGAGCTTTCCCAGGAATTCCTGCAGTTTTCCTGCTGTTACCCAGATTTTCCTGAGGTTTTTTTTTTTAGGAATTCCTGGTGTTAAATCCAGATTTTCTCAAAGGTTTTTCCACATTTTCCCGAGCTTTTCCAGGAATTCCTGCAGTTTTCCTGGTGTTATCCAGGGATTCCCGAGCTTTTCCAGGAACTACTGTCCCCTCCCTGTCCCCCCACTGTCCCCTCTCTCTGTCCCCTCTCTATCCCCCCGTTGTCCCCCCGTTGTCCCCTCTCTCTCTGTCCCCTCGCTGTCCCCCCTCTGTCCCCTCTCTCTGTCCTCTCTCTCTGTCCCCTCTCTCTGTCCCCGCTGTCCCCTCTCTGTCCCCCCGCTGTCCCCCCGTTGTCCCCCCTCTGTCCCCCCGCTGTCCCCTCTCTGTCCCCCCGCTGTCCCCCCTCTGTCCCCCCGTTGTCCCCTCTCTCTGTCCCCCCGCTGTCCCCTCTCTGTCCCCTCTCTCTGTCCCCCCGTTGTCCCCCTCTGTCCCCCCGCTGTCCCCTCTCTCTGTCCCCGTTGTCCCCTCTCTCTGTCCCCCCGCTGTCCCCTCTCTGTCCCCCCGTTGTCCCCCCGCTGTCCCCCCGCTGTCCCCTCTCTCTGTCCCCGTTGTCCCCCCCTCTGTCCCCCCCGCTGTCCCTCTTTCCTCCTCCTCTTCCCCGCTGTCCCCCCGCTGTCCCCTCATCTCTCTCTTTTCCTCCTCTCCGGTTGTTGTTGTTGGAGAGATATCTCTCTCTTTTCCTCCTCCTCCGTTGTTGTCCCCTCTCTCTGTCCCCCCGCTGTCCCCTCTCTGTCCCCTCTCTCTGTCCCCGCTGTCCCCCCGTTGTCCCCCCGCTGTCGCTCGCTCCGGGCCGGCTCTCGGTGGCTCCGGGCCAGGCGGGTGGAGCGCGGCCAAGGCGCGCTCATCGCGCTCATCGCGTTAATTGCGTTAATTGCGTTCATTAGCGCCGATGGCGCCCGCGGCCGCCCCGGGGACGCTCCGGGAGCCGCTGTCGCCGTGGGTGGCCCCGGATGTTCCCGGGCCGCGTCTGTGTCCCCACCCCGCCACCCCCGGGGCTCGAATTAGGTCAGGGGGAGCGGGAACGGGGAACGGGAACGGGAACCGGGAACGGGAATGGGAATCGGGAATGGGAAACGGGAATTGGAAAAGGGGAACGGGAATGGGGAACGGGGAATGGGAATGGGAACCGGGAATGGGGAACGGGGAATGGGAACAGGAAAAGGGAAATAGGAACAGGAAAAGGGGAACAGGAACGGGAAAAGGAGAACGGTAACAGGGAATGGGGAATGGGAAAAGGGGAAATTGGAACAGGAAGGGGAAATGGGAACGGGAACTGGGAATGGGGAACAGGGAATGGGGAACGGGAAAAGGGAACAGAAAAAGGGGAAAGGGGACTGGGAAAAAGGGAACGGGAACTGGGAATGGGGAATGGTGAATGGAAAAAGGGGAACAGGAAACAAGAAAAGGGGAATGGGAAACAGGAATGGGAATGGGAAAAAGGGAAAAGGCCAGGAAAAGGGGAATGGGAACAGGAAAAGGGGAAACGGGCAAAGGGGATGGGGCCAGGGCAGGGAACGGGAACGGGGCAACGGAGCAAAAGCGAGCGCCCGTTCAGGTCCTCGGAGCAGAGAAACGAGAACCAAAACCCCCCGGTGCCCCTGGCCCTGGCACGGCCCCGGTGCCCCCAGTGCCCCCCGGTGCCCCCAGCCCTGGCACGGCCCTGGTGCCCCCAGCCCTGGCACAGCCCCGGTGCCCCCAGTGCCCCCCGGTGCCCCCAGCCCTGGCACGGCCCTGGTGCCCCCTTGTGCCCCCAGCCCTGGCACAGCCCCGGTGCCCCCGGTGCCCCCCGGTGCCCCCAGCCCTGGCACAGCCCCGGTGCCCCCTTGTGCCCCTGGCCCTGGCACAGCCCCGGTGCCCCCAGTGCCCCCCGGTGCCCCCAGCCCTGGCACAGCCCCGGTGCCCCCGGTGCCCCCCGGGCTCAGCCCAGGCTCGATCTGCACCAGGGGTGTCCCCCCGGGGTCACTCCAGGGTCCCCCCCGGGGTCCCCGAGCTCGCCCTCAGGGCTTTGGCTGAGCCCCCCAGGCCGGAGGGGACAGGACAAGGCCAGTGGTCACTCTGGTCACTCAGAGGTGACCGCAGCTGCGTGGGGAGGGGCCGGAGAGGCCTCAGAGGTGTCCTGGAGGCTCTGGCCAGAGTGGGCAGAGGGGACACGGCCGGAGTGGACAGAGGGGACACGGCCGGAGTGGACACTGGGGACATGGCCAGAGTGGACACAGGGGACATGGCCAGTGGCCACGGGGCCACCAACCTAGCAGGACCCACTGACCCAGCTGGAGCCATGTCCCTGTGTCCAGTCCTTGTGTCCAGTCCCTGTGTCCGGCCCTCACTTGGACACTGGGGGGTCACTGCCCACCCTGTCCCCTCCCCTGGTGACACCCCCTGCCCACCGTGTCCCCCCCCCCGCGGTGACACCCCCCGTGTCCCCTCGGCCGGCCCTAATTAGCCAGGGACATTCCCGGCATAGCTGCAGCCCCTAATGAGGCTCCATAAAGCGGCCCCGGGCGGCTCCTGGGGCTGCTCGTAAAATCCCCCCTTAAAACCCTCCCCCTTAAAAATCCCCCATTAAAAATCCCCCTTAAAATCCCCCCTTAAATTCCCCCTTTAAAAATCCCCTTTAAAAATCCCCTTTAAATCCTCCCCGTTAAAAATCCCCCATTCAAAATCGCCAGGGGGCCGTGCCAGGACCCCAAATGTCCCCAGCCCTGTCCCATGTCCCTTTTCCTGTCCCAAGTGTCCCCAGCCCTGTCCTGAGTATCCCCAGCCCCATCCTGGGTGTCCCCAGCCCTGTCCTATGTCCCCTTTCCTGTCCTGATTGTCCCCAATCCAATCCCAAATGTCCCCATTCCTGTCCCAAGTGTCCCTATTCATGTCCCCAGCCCCGTCCCAGGTGTCCCCAGCCCTGTCCCAAGTGTCCCCAGCCCTGTCCCAGGTGTCCCCAGCCCTGTCCCCTGCACCTGGGGACAGTGACATTGCCCGGGGAGCTGCACCACGAGGCCACATGTGGCAGTGGCCGTGTCCCCTGTCCCCGTGGTGCTCTCCTCATGCCCAGTGTCCCCATGGCCATGTGCCCGTGCTCAGTGTCCCCATGTCCCCATGGCACTGTCCCCATGGCACTGTCCCCATGCCCATGTCCCCATGGCAATGTCGCTGTGTCCATGTCCCTATGGCAGTGTCCCCATGGCACTGTCCCCATGGCAATGTCCCTGTGCCCATGTCCCCATGTCCACATGTCCCCATGTCACTGTCCCCATGCCCATGTCCCCATGTCACTGTCCCCGTGGCAATGTCCCCATGCCCGTGTCCCCATGTCCCCATGCCCATGTCCTCATGCCCATGTCCCCATGTCACTGTCCCAATGTCACTGTCCCCATGCCCGTGTCCCATGTCCCCATGCCCATGTCCCCATGTCACTGTCCCAATGTCCCCGTGCCCGGTGTCCCCAAGGACCCAGGGCTCAGCAGTGGGGCCGTTGTCCCCGTGCCAGCCTGGGGCTGTGGGGTGTCCCCTGTCCCCTCTGTCCCCCGGGGCTGTCCCCGGTGTCACCCCCAAGGTCCCCCCTCCGACTTTCCAGAGCCCAAATCCGTCCCCCGCCCCCGGGAGGTGACAAAGGTGACACAGAGGTGACAGTGGGGACATCGCCACCCGCACAGCGCCGCGGGTGGAGCTGAAACCTCGGAACTCTCGGATTATTTCTCTTTTTTTTTTTTTTTTTTTTTAAACATTTTTAAATTTTTTTGGAATTTTTTTTTATTCTTTCTTTTTATATTTTTGCTGTTCAAGTGCTGAGTTCGGCCCCGCCCCCCCCTCCCCCGGGACCCCCCCCGGGACCCCCCCGGGTCCCCCCGGAGCGACAGAACGAGGGACAAAAACAACGAACGGACCAACAGAAAAGGAACCTAAGACGTCACGCACAGCCCGAGAGCGGGAAATAATTAGAATAATTAGAATAATTATAATAATAATATACTCGGGGGCCGCCACCCCCCCGCCACCCCCTGCCTGTGGCACCAGTCAGAGCTGGGCACTGGGACCAGTCAGAGCCGGGCACTGGGACCGGTCAGTCTTGGCCACTGGGACCAGTCAGAGCCGGGCACTGAGACCAGTCAGTCCTGGCCACTGGGACCAGTCAGAGCCGGGCACTGGGACCAGTGCTGCCCGCTGGGGGGGACTGGTGCAGTGTCCGGAGGTAACTGGTCCCAGTTTCTGGCTCTGACTGGTCCCAGTGCCCAGTCCTGAACTGGTCCCAGTGCCCGGCTCTGACTGGTCCCAGTGCCCACCCTCCCCGTCCTGTCCCCTTCAGTGCCACCTGCCTGTGACAGCCCCGGGGCCTCGCGGGGTTTTTGGGGTGCGGGACCGCGGCTTTTGGGGCTCCGGGGCTCCTCCAGGGCCGGGCCCTTCCCAGTCCCTTCCCAGTCCCTCCCAGCGGTTCTGGACCTTTCCCGGTGGGGGCAGCGCTGGGCACGGGGGGTGTCCCCTGCCCCCCGCCGGTCCCGGAGCCCCCCAGGCACCGACGGGCAGGGCCGGGGGGCGCCCCGACCCCCGACCCCGGATTGGCATCCCCGGCTCGGGGGGGCGCGGCCACCACGAGGGGCTGGCGACCACCACGAGGGGCTGGCGGCCACGGGGCCAGGCTGTGCCCCTTTTGGGGGCGCGTGGGGGGCTGGGGGACCCCTCCCTTCCCTTCCCGGCCCCCCCCTCCCCGGCTGTCCCCATCCCCGTCCCCTCGCCCCGGCCCCCGCCGGCGCCACCAGGGCGGTGACACCGGGCGGTGGCACCGGCCTGGCACGAGGGGCCCCTTAAGTGCTGCGGCGCCAGGAGGGGGGGCCCGGGGGGGGCCGCGTCCTCACCCTGGGGCTGCCTCGGCCCCGTAAGCGCTTCGGGGCTCCGCGGGGCTGTCGCGGAGCCGGCGACAAGTGCTAAAGATGCCGAGTGGCCCCGGCCCGTGAGTCCCGCTAAGTGCTGCGCGGCTGCGGGGCCGCTCCCGCCCGGAGCCCCCCGGAACGGGGCCGCGTCCCCCTGCGGCACCCTGGGGATAAGTGCTGGGCCCGGGGGGCCGCGGGGGCTTCTCCCCCTTCCCGGAGCCTCCTCCGGCCGCGGCCGCTCCGGCGCCGGGGCCGGGCCCCGCCCGCATCGCTCGGGGCCGAGAGGGAACCGCAGGAGCCGCGGCGGAGCCTCGGGAGACGCGGGGGGTTCGTTCTCACGTGAAACAAACACAAACAACAGGGGAAAAAAAAAAAAAAAAAAAAAAAAAAAAAAGAAAACCAAACCAAACCCTCCGAGGGCAGCGGGAGGCGAATGTGCGGCGTAAGCGGAATTTCAGCCCCAGCCGGAGCCTCCCAACAATTCTGGTGTCGCCTCCGGGTGACCCCCGGGCCGCCGGACCGCCCTCACCCCCCGGCGGAGCGCCGGGGCCCCGGGGCCGGTGCCAGGGCTGAATCCAAAGCCCGGGCGGAGGCTCCGGCCCCTGCAGCCGCCCTTGCCCGGGGGTCCCCGGGGCTCTCCGGGCTGGAGCGGCCCCTCCGGAGCCGGCCCCGGCTGCGAGGGGCGGGAGCGGGGCGAGCGCCGGCCGGGAGGGCGATTAATAAATAAATAAATTAAAGAAGGGAGGCGCTTTCCTCCCGGTCCCGGGGGTCCCGCGGCCGGACCTCGCTGCGGCCGCGGCGGCGGGGTCACCCCGCCTTGGGTGTCACCAGCGGTGTCCCCAGCGCTGCTCCAGGAGCACGGGGAGACGCGGGGTGCGCTCGCTCTTCCTCCTCCTCCTCCTCCTCCTCCTCCTCCTCCTGCTGCTGCTGCTGCTCTCCCCGCTGGGCTGGCCCGGGGGAGCCGCCACCCGGGGCCGTGTCCCCGCGGTGTCCCCGTGTCGCCACCGCGGCGTGGGGGTCCCGGCCGCCCCCCTTCCCTTCTCCGTCCGGCCGCTTTATTGCACAATGCGCGTGGGATCGCGGGGTCGCTGCTCCGTGGGATTCTCCTCCTCCTCCTCCTCCTCCTCCTCCTCCTCTCTCCTCCACCGTCCAAACCGATTTCAACGCTTGGCCTTTGTCACTTTTCGCTTCCCGCCCCGCCCCGAACCAACAACAAAACAAAAAAAAAAAAAAAAAAAAAAATTTAAAAAAAAAAAAAAAAAAGCGGAAAAAATGAGGAGTCCGCGGCGGCGGCGCGGGGGGCAGGGGGGGCTCGCTCGGAGGGGCACCCCCGGCGCCGGGGGGAGGCGGGCGGGCCGGGAAGGAGGGAGGCAGGGCGGCTCTAGGAGCAGCCGCAGCGATCCACCACCATGCCGGGGATCTTGCCGTAGATGATCTGCTGCTTGTCGTTGAAGTAGAGCATGTTGATGGGGGACATCTTGGTGGGCGTGCAGCAGGGCCCGGCCGAGCCGCGCGGGTTGGCCTGCTGCACCAGGTGCGTGTGCGGGTACTTCTGCATGAACATGTACTCGCACTGGCCCGAGCAGTAGTTGGCCTTGTAGCGCTTGGGGGCGATGATCCAGTCCCAGCCGAACGCCTCGAAGTCCACGGTGAGCGGGTAGCGGCAGCAGCGCGACTCCGTGGAGTGCTCGTCGCAGTCCAGCCCCAGGTTCCGCGCAGTCCAGCCCCAGGTTCCGCCGGGAGCGCTTGTTGTTCTCCAGGACGCGCAGCTCCATGAAGGGGTGCTGGGGACGGCGACAGGGGACGGGGACAGGGGACAGGGACAGGGGACAGGGACAGGGGACAGGGACAGGGACAGGGGACAGGGGACGGGGACAGGGGACAGGGGACGGGGACAGGGACAGGGGACAGGGGACGGGGACAGGGGACAGGGGACGGGGACAGGGACAGGGGACAGGGACAGAGACGGGGGACAGAGACAGGGGACAGGGACAGGGACAGGGGACAGGGAACAGGGACAGGGACAGGGGACAGGGAACAGGGACAGGGGACAGGGACAGGGGACAGGGACAGGGGACAGAGACAGGGGACAGGGACAGGGGACAGGGGACAGAGACAGGGACAGGGGACAGAGACAGGGACAGGGGACAGGGACAGGGGACAGAGACAGAGACGGGGAACAGGGACAGGGGGACAGGGGACAGAGACAGGGGACAGGGGACAGGGACAGGGGACAGGGACAGGGGACAGGGACAGGGACAGGGGACAGAGACAGGGGACAGGGACAGGGGACAGGGGACAGAGACAGGGACAGGGGACAGGGGACAGGGGACAGAGACAGGGACAGGGGACAGAGACAGGGGACGGGGGACGGGACAGAGACAGACGGGAGGGGACAGGGGACAGCGGTGAGGAGACAGGGACAGACAGGATGGGACAGGGATGGCCGGGAGGGGACAGGGAACAGCGGTGAGGGGACACGAGGGACAGCCAGGAGGGGACAGGGGACAGGGACAGACGGGAAGGGACAGAGACAGACGGGAGGGGACACGAGGGACAGTGGTGAGGAGACAGGGACAGCAGGGAGGGGACAGGGATGGCCGGGAAGGGACAGGGATGGCCGGGGAGGGACAGGGATGGCCGGGAGGGGACAGGACAGCGGTGAGGGGACAGGGAAAGGCAGTTGGGGACAGGGACAGATGTGAGGGGACATGGGGTAATGGTGAGGGGACAGTGGTGAGGGACACGAGACAGCCATGAGGGGACACAGGGGACAGTGGTGAGGGGACACAGGACGATGGTGAGAGGATACAGGACAGTGACGAGGGGACAGTGGTGAGGGGACACAGGGGACAATGGTGAGGGGACAATGGTGACCACCACCCCCACTGCACACCACTCCACCCAGGCCAGCTGTGCTGTGCCAGGGGATGGTGGCACACCCTGGAGGTGTCACCAGCCCCATGAAAGCGTCAGTGGCACCGTGGAGGGGCCAGGAGCACTCTTGAGGTGGCATTGTCCCCACAGAACTGCCACCAGCCCCATGGAGCTGGCCATCACCCCTATGCAGGTGTCCCCAGCCCCACGGAGCTGGCACTGTCCCCACACCTGTGACCCCCAGGCAGTCACCAGCCCAGAGAGCTGCCACCCACCCCACGAGTGTCACTGTCCCCGTGGAGCTGCCACCTGTCCCCACAAAGCTGTGACCAGCCCCACGGAGCTGTCACCGTCCTCCAGACCTGTGACCACCCTCACGGAGCTGTCACTTGTCACCCGTGACCTGTGACCCCCTCCCTAAACTGCCACCAGCCCCACAGAACTGTCACCGTCCCTCAGACCTGTGATCCCCCAGGCTGCCACCGCCCATCGGAGCTGTCACCGTCTCCCACCCCCGTCCCACCAACCCCGCGGTGCCCCCTTGGGGACACCCCAATCCCGCTGTCCCCAGGGGGCAGTGCCATCCCCAGCCCCTCTAGGGACACCTCAAACCCCCTATCCCCTGTAGGGACACCCCAAACCCGCTGTCCCCCCCCGGGGCACTGCCACCCACCAGCCCCTCTAGGGACACCCCAAACTCCCCAGCCCCTCTAGACACCCCAAACCCCGCTGTCCCCTCGGGCAGTGCCACCCCCCAGCCCCTCTAGGGACACCCCAAACCCCGCTGTCCCCTCGGGCAGTGCCACCCCCCAGCCCCTCTAGGGACACCCCAAAACCCCCCATCCCCGGGGGCAGTGCCACCCACCAGCCCCTCCGCGCCGGGCCCCAGCGAGGTGACAGCCCAGGTCGTTGCCGTTGGGGGTCGAAGGCGTTGATCTCGATGCCCCAGTTGTTGTGGGGCTGCTTGAACCAGTTCTGCAGGACGTGCTTGAAGTCGATGCTCTGCCAGTGCCCGGCGCGCGAGTTGAGCTCGATCTTGAGCGAGCGGATGCGGATGTGGCGGCTGCCCTCGTCCGTGACGGGCTTGAGGCGCAGGATCTGCAGGTACACGGTGGAGGTGTGCTGCACCGGCCGCAGGTACACCCAGAGCTGCGCCTTCACCACCTTGGTGAACATGATCTTGGGGCTGAAGTTGAAGAAGCAGCAGTGCGGGTTGCCCTCGATCTGCACCACCGGGTCCGCTGCGGGGGGGGAGGGAGAGGAGGGGTCAGGCCTGGCCTCGGGACCCCGCTGGGACCCCCCACACCGCGCTGCGGGACCCCCCCCCCCCCTCCTCGGGCCCCGCAACGGGACCCCCGAGCCGCGCTCCGGGAGCCACGAGCCCCGTGCCTCGATGGCATCCCCCAGCCCCACTCGGGGACCCGAGCCCCCCTCTGGCATGCCCCAGCCCCTCTTTGGGACCGGAGCCCCCCTCTAGGACCCCCCAGCCCCCTGAGCCTCACTCCGGGACCCCCCCAGCCCCTCTCTGAGACCCCCCCCCCAGCACTCCCGAGCCCCTCTCTGGAATCCCCAGGCCCACACCCGGGACCACTGAGCCTCACTCTGGGACCCCCCCCCCCGCTCCTCTCCGTGACCCTCCCACCCGTTGGGACCCCCGAGCCGCACTCCGGGCCCCCCCCCCCGGCCCCGCGGGGTCGGGGCACAGCCCCTCCCCGGCCGCTCGGAGGTGAAGGTCGGGTCAGAGGCCCGCCCCGGGGGTCGCCCGCGAGGAGGTCCCCGCTTGCCCCCTGACCCGCGGCCCCGGGGGGCTCAGGACCGGCCCGGAGCGAGCCCCCCGCGGGGGGGGGGGTCCCGGCCTGTGTGGGGCGGGGGGCTCCGGGCCCGCAGCACCTGCTCGGGGGCCGCCCTTCCTCCCCGGGGCTCCGCCGGGCGCGGGTCCCCCACCCCCCACACCTCGGTTTGGAGGGGGGTTCCCGCAGCCCCCCCCCCCCAAACCCGGGAGGTGACAAAACCCAGCGCCACCAGCGCCGGGGCGGTGACCACCCCCGAGCATCCCCCGGCTCCGGGGGTCCCCCCCGCCGCCCTCCGCCCGGCCCGGCCCCACATCTGTGTCGAATTGAGCTGGGAATTTGCCCCCCCCCGCGCCGCAGCCCCCGCCCCCTGCCCGCACCGGTCAGGTTTAATAGCGCCCAGCTGCAGCGCGGGGCCATTTGCTGCGCCGGCCCCGCGGGGGGTCACGACACCGGGAATGTCGCCTCCCCTCCCCGGCCCCATCCCCGCCGCTCGCAAATGGGGCTGGGGGCGGCGGGGACCCCCCACTTACCCCCCCCCCCCCCCCCAGCGCTCACATCCACGAGTGACCCCCCCACCAGCAGCTCGGCTGGGCTTTGTCACCCGGTGCGGTGGCACCGGGGCTGAGGTGGCCGGTGGGGTGCTGGGGGGGGGGGGGGACTTGGGGGGCTCCAGGTGCCACCGGGGCCAGTCCTGGAGAGCCACCAAAACCCCTCCTTGGGGACACTGGCGACACCGCTGTCCCCCCGGCAGCCCGGGGGCCGCGCTGGCCGTCCCGGGGGACACCAGCGTGGGGGGGGGGGGGGGTCCGGCGGCGGGGGGGGGCCGTGCCCCGCTGGCCGCGGTGCCAGGATGCTCGTCCCGTCGCTGTGGCAACGGGGGATAAAGGTTACCGGGACACCGGGCACAGCTGGGGCCTGTGCCGGGCGGGGGGCGGCCCCCGGACCCCCCCCCAGCTCTTTGTTCCCGCATTCGGGCCCCCCGAGCTTTGCCCCCCCCCCCCCCCCGCGGGCCCCCCCCCGAGGTGCCGGCGCTGTCCCCACGTCCTTGTGTCGCCACGTCCTTGTGTCGCCGTGTCCCCGCGTCCCGCTGACCTTGAGCGGCTCCCCCCGGGCCCCCCGCAGCCCCCACCCCCCCCCCCCCCGGACCCCCCCCCCCGGGCCTCATTAAGCTCCCCACCCCCCGCGGGTCGCGGGGGTCACGGGTAGCCCCTCGGGGGGGTTAGGAGCCAATTAACCCTCCCGGCTCCTGCCGCGGCTCGGCCCCCCCCCGGGAGGGGGCGCGGGGGGGGTGGGGGGCGGCGCAGGGGGGGCGGGGGGCGGCCGGGGGGAACCCGAGAGCTTTATGGCTCCGCTGCGCCCATAAAGCCCTTTCCCCTCCTTCTGTTCAGGAACCATAAAAACCCCACAATTGCCCGGGGGGGGGGGGGCGAGAGGAGAGAGGGGGGGGGGGAAAAAAAAATCAAAATAATAACGGAGCGGAGCCCCCTCCCCGGGGCGCATCCGGCGGGGGTCCGGGCCCGCGGGACCCCCGGCTGCGGGGAGGGGCTCTGCCCTTTATTTTGGGGGGCCCCCGAGCTGCGAAAGGGGCGGGGAGGGGGGGGGGCCCGAGGCCCGGGGAGGAAAACCCCAGCGTGTCGTCAATTTTATGGGTAATAAAAATTTCAAAGCCGCCCGAGTGCATTTAATGCCTGGGAAGGAAATTCGGGGAGGGGGCGGCAGCGCCTCACACCTCCCTCCCTTCCGCTCGCCCTTCGCCCCCGGCCCCTCGCCCCCCCGCGGGTCGCCCCGGGGGTCCCGCCGCCGGGAGCAGGTGGAGAAATCCCGGGGGAAACTGAGGCAGGGGAGGGGGGCGGAGCCGAGCCAGGCGCGGCCAAGTCCCCGTGTCCCCTCCCGCTGTCCCAGCGGGGACCCCTGGCTGCGCTGGCCTGTCCCCAGCACGGCCTGCTGTCACCCTGCTGTCACCCTGTTTGTCACCCTGCTGTCACCCTGCTGTGGCCCTTGCCGGTCACCCTGATGTCACCTTACCTTCACCCTGCTGTCACCCTGCTGGCACCCTGTTTGTCACCCTGTTTGTCACCCTGCTGTCACCCTGTTGTCACCCCCGCCACGTGCCCTGGGGACCGCGAGGTCACCGTGCCACCTGCCCCGTGCCCCCAGGCCGCTCCCAGTGCCCAGTGCCAGGTCCCAGTGCCACTGCTGAGCGGTGCCAGTGCCTGGTGACAGTCCCCAGTCCCCAGGTCCACAGCCACCAGTCCCAGTGCCAGGTCCCAGCACGCAGTGACCGGTCACGGGCCCCGCTGCCAACTCCCAGTCCCCACAATCAGCTCCCAGTCCCAGTCCCAGTCCCAGTCTCAGCTCCTAGTCCCAGTCCCAGTCCCAGTTCCCTGTCTCAGTTCCCAGTCCCCAGTTCCAGTCTGAGCTCCCAGTCCCCATTGCCCTGTCTCAGTCCCCACTCCCCAGTGTCCTCCCAGTCCCAGTCCCAGTCCCAGTCCCCAGTCTCAGTTCCCAGTTCCTGGTCCCAGCACCCACAGCCAGGTCCCAGTGCTGGTGCTGGGCCGGGTGCTACTGCCAGCTCCCAGTCCCCAGTCCCAGCTCCCAGAGCCAGCTCCCAGTGCCCAGTCCCAGCTCCCAGTCCTGTGTCCCCAGTCCCAGGTCCCAGCACTCAGAACCAGCTCCCAGTCCCAGGTCTCAGCTCCCAGTCCCCAGTGCCAGCTCCCAGTCCTGTGTCCCCAGTCCCAGTGCCAGCTTCCAGTCCCCAGTCCCAGTTCCCAGTCCCTGCACCCAGTTCCCAGTGTCAGCTCCCAGTGCTGTGTCCCCAGTCCCCAGCTCCCAGTCCCCAGTGTCAGCACCCAGTCCCCAGTCCCAGTATCCAGTGCCAGCTCCCAGTACCAACCCCCAGCACTCAGGACCAGCTCCCAGACCCGAGGTCCCAGTCCCCAGTGCCAGCTCCCAGTTCCTATCCCCGGACCCCAGTGCCAGTCCCCAGTCCCAGCTCCCAGTTCCTATCCCCAGACCCCAGTCCCCAGTCGCAGTCCCTAGTGCCAGTCCCCAGTGCCAGTCCCCAGTTCCTGTCCCCAGTCCCCAGTGCCAGTCCCCAGTTCCTGTCCCCAGTCCCCAGTGCCAGTCCCCAGTCCCAGCTCCCAGTGCCACCTCCCAGTCCCCAGTGCCAGCTCCTGCTCCCCAGCACGGGGCCCCTCTCCCAGTCCCCGCGGGCAGTCCCAGTTCCCTCTCCCAGTCCCCGGTGTGCTGTCCCCCTGTCCCCTCGTTGTCCCCTCGTTGTCCCCTCGTTGTCCCCTCGTTGTCCCCTCGTTGTCCCCTCGTCCCCGCGCACACGGAGCGTCCCCGCGGGACCCGCACGGACCGGGGAGGGGGGGGACCAGAAGGGCCCGGGGGGGGGCTCAGAGACCCCCGGAGGGGCTCAGGGACCCCCGGGGGACTCAGGGAGCGCCGGGGGGGGGCTCGGGGAGGACGGGGCGCCCCGCAGCGACACCGGTGACGAGCGGGGAGGGCAGCGGGGGACCGGGAGGGGACCCGAGGTGGGGGGGTCCGGGCCGGGGCTGGGGGGCCGGGGGCGGGGGGGGGAGTCCTGCGGCGAAGTTTGCAGCGGAACAAAGGGCGGCACTGACTTTCCTGGGCCATGCTGATGACGGTCTCGGTGGTGGCGTGGTACTCGTCCTCCTCCAGGTACTCGTCGTGCTGCAGCGAGTCCCCCTGGAAGTCGTGGAGGTCCAGGAGCTGCTGGAGCGGGGGGGGCCTTGGGCAGCAGCTGCTTCACCACCTCCCGGGTGATGTTGGGCGCTTCCTTCAGCCGCAGCTTGCTCAGGATCTGCGACTTGATGCTCTCCAGCCGCAGCTCTTTGCTCTGCCGCCGCCACAGGCACACGGGGCAGGCGGGCTCGGAGGCGGGGGGCTGCTCCACCGACCCCCCCCCCGCCACCGCGGCCACCAGCGAGCCCAGCAACCACCACAGCGGGGCCATGCCGGGGGGGGACAGCAAAAAAATACATCGGGAGGGCAAGGAGGAGGGCGGGGGGGGGGGGGAGAAAAAAAAAACAAAAACAAAAAGAAAAAAAAAAAAGAAAAAAAAAAAAAAAAAAGAAACAAGAGGGAGGGGAAAAAAAAATAATAAAAAAATAAAATAAAATAAGCAAACCCTTCCCCACCGGGCCGCCCCCCCGCCCCGCTTCCACCGCAGCGCGCAAGGGGGGGGAAGGCGGTAACGGCGGCGGGGGCGGGGAAGCGGGGACCCCGGGGGGGGGCCGAAGGGGGGGGGGGGGATGAAAAAAAGCGGCGGTAGCGGCGGCCCCGGGGTTTTATACCCCAAGAGAAGTGTGTCGTCAGCGGCCTTGATTGGCTGCGGGCGCACAAAAGAGGTTCTGGCAGGGGCTTGGCACCAGCCGCCGCCGGCCCCCCGAGCCCCGGGAACGGCCCCGCCGCCGCCCGGTGCGCTCGGGCACCCCCCGCCCGCCCCTCGGCTCGGGGGGGGCCCGGGGGGCGGCGCGGCCCGGCCCCGGCTCCCGGCAAGTGCGGCGGGATGGATGCGCGTCCCGGCAAGTGCGCCCGCCCCCCGGGCTGCCCCCGGACCCCCCCCGGCAGCCCCGGAGCCCCCCCGGCCCCGCTCGGTGCCGGCCCCGGTAGAACCGGGCACGGGCGGGTTCCGCCAGCCGGGGCGTCCAGCGGCGACCGGCACCGGCGGGTCCCGGCCCGGGGGTGCCCGGCCGGGAGTTGGGGGGCTCGGGGACCCCCGGGGGGGGGGCTCCAGCGGGTGGGGAGGGGGTAAAAGTGCCCGCTCTGGGAGCATCCTGGCACCGGGAAGTGCTGCAGGAGCATCCGGAGCGTCCGGGAGCGACCGGCACCGGCGGATCCGGGCCCGGGGGTGCCCGGCCGGGACCTGGGGGGCTCGGGGACCCCCGGGGGGGGCTGAAACTCGGGGTACGGGGGTGAAGCTGCCCGCTCTGGAGCATCCTGGCAGCGGGAAGTGCTGCCGGAGCACCGCTCCAGGAAGGACAAGGACATCCCAGCACGGCTCGGGGGACACGGGGACCCCCGGGGGTCACGGGGGTCCCGCCCCCAAGGCGGGGGCGCTCTGGGGGGGGGGGGCACAGGGGGAGCCTGCCCACCCCGCACCGGCACCGGGCAGCGCTTCCAGGAGGAGCCAGGGGAGTAACGAGGGAACCCCGGCCCTGAGATCATCGTGGGGACCCCCCCCGGGTGACCGGGGAACCCCCCCCCCACACTTTTTCCCGGTGCCCGCCCCATCAGAACCATGGAGAGGGGAAGACCCGCCGGGGATGCACCGGCGGGCGGGGGGGCTCGGGAGGGCTGGCCCGGGGGGTGGGGGGCACGGCCCTGGGGGGGTCCCGGTGGGTTTGAGGTGGGGGGGAGCGGCCCCGTTGCCCCCCGGTCCCGGTCCCGGGGGGGGGGTCGGTGCCGGTACCGCAGCACCGGGGGCAGCGCGGCGGGGGCGCTCACGGGACACGCGACACGGGACCCCCCGCCACCGCCACCGAGCGGCCCCCCCCCGCCGCCACGGTGTCACCGGTGTCACAATCCCGGGAGGGGGGGGGGGGCGGGGAGGGAGGGGGGGGGGGGGGAGTCGCCTCCCTCTTTGTCCCCTCCCCGCCGGTTGTCGCGACGCCCCGCGGTGTCCCCGCACTCCGGTGTGACCCCGGCCACGCGGGGCCGCGGCAGCGAGCGGGTTAAGCGCGGCTGTGACGCGGGCCCCGTCCCCGCCCACGGGCTGCCCGCAGGAGCTGTCAGCGGCCCCGGTAACGGCAGCGCGGGCGGGGGGCGGCCCCGAGGGTCCCCGAGGGTCCCCAGGGGTGTCCCCAGGGGTGGGGACTCGCTCTGGGGGGGATCCCCGGCGCGGGGGGTGGCGAGGGGTGGGGGGGGGGGAGGTTTGGGCCGTTCCGGGGGGGGCCGCATCGCCCCGCGCCTCCCGGGGGGACAGCGGGGACCCCCCCGGCCCGAACGCCCCCTGTCCCCGCGGGACAGAGCCACCCCCCCCGCGGGGACACGCTGGGGGACAGCCCCGCGTCCCCACGGCCACAGCGCCGTGGCCGCTTCCCCCGTGGCCGTGTGGCCGCCTTTGTGTCCCCGTGTCCCCTTGTGCCCACACCGCCACGTCCCCCGTGTCCCCCCCCCCCCCCCACCTGCCCATGACCCCCACATCTCCCTGTCCCCACATCCCCGTGTCACCCTGTCCCCGTGTCCCCTTGTGCCCGCTTGCCCATATCCCCACGCCTGCGTGTCCCCATGTCCCCACACCCCTGTGTTCTCCTGTCACCCCTGTCTCCAGTTATGTCACCCTGTCCCCATGTCCCCAGACACCAATGTCCCCCTGTCCCCACACCCAGTGTCCCCATGTGCTCCTGTCCCCACACCCCAGTGTCCCCCTGTCCCCAGTCCCCAGACCCCAATATCTGTCCCTCTGTCCTCACATCCTAATGTCCCCCTGTCCCCACACCCCAATATCTGTCCCTCTGTCCTCACATCCTAATGTCCCCCTGTCCCCACACCCCAGTGTCCCCCTGTCCCCAGTCCCCAGACCCCAATATCTGTCCCTCTGTCCTCACATCCTAATGTCCCCCTGTCCCCACACCTCAGTGTCCCCCTGTCCCCACACCCCAGTGTCCCCCTGTCCCCAAATTCCCCCTGTCCCCAAATTCCCCCTGTCCCCAGACCCCAGTGTCCCCCTGTCCCCAGTCCCCAGACCCCAATATCTGTCCCTCTGTCCTCACATCCTAATGTCCCCCTGTCCCCACACCTCAGTGTCCCCCTGTCCCCACACCCCAGTGTCCCCCTGTCCCCAAATTCCCCCTGTCCCCAAATTCCCCCTGTCCCCAGACCCCAGTGTCCCCCTGTCCCCCTGTCCCCCCATCCCCACTTGGGATCATTCCGGAGCCTTTCCCAGCGCGTCCCTGACCCCGCGGCTGCCCCTGGCAGGTGCGGCGCTGTCGCGGCGCTGTCGCGGCGCTGTCGCGGCGCTGTCGCGGCGCTGTCGCGGTGTCGCGGCCATGGCGGGGCTGCTGCCGGCGCTGGTGGCGGTGTCGCAGAAGGCGGCGGAGGTGGCGCGGCTGTGCCGGGCGGAGGAGCCGCTCTTCCGGCTCCTGGTGGCCGAGAAGACGGGCCCCGAGCGCAACGCCCGCTTCCTGCGGGACTTCAAGACCCTGGCGGATGTCCTGATCCAGGAGGTCATCAAGCACGACCTGGGGACACAGGTGGGGACAGCCCGGGGGTGGCCGAGGGGGGCTGGCACCCCCCGGGCTTCCCCTGAGCCCCCCCGGTGTCCCCCCAGTTCCCCGAGCTCCGGGGGCACATCCATGGGGAGGAGTCCAGCGAGTTCAGGGACGTGCAGGGTGAGTGGGGACAGCGGGGACCCAGGGGACAGAGGGGACAGAGGGGACAGAGGGGACAGCGGGGACAGCGGGGACAGCGGGGATAGAGGGGACAGAGGGGACAGAGGGGACAGAGGGGACAGCGGGGACAGCGGGGATAGAGGGGACAGAGGGGACAGTGGGGACAGTGTGGGGACAGCGGGGACAGCGGGGATAGAGGGGACAGAGGGGACAGTGGGGACAGTGTGGGGACAGAGGGGACAGAGGGAATAGAGGGGACAGTGTGGGGACAGCGGGGACAGCGGGGATAGAGGGGACAGTGTGGGGACAGTGGGGACAATGGGATGGGGACAGGTGTGGGGGACAGCAGGGTGGGGACATCTGTGGGGGGTGTGGGGACAGAGGGGACATGCGTGGGGATGTGGAGCCGAGGCTGAGGAGGGAGGGAGTCCCCATGTGCCATGTCCCCATACCCCAATGTCACCCTGCCCATGTCCCCATGTCCCCATGTCCCCACATTCCCTTGGCTGAGTCAGGGTCCCCACACCGGGGTCTGTGGGGCTGTGGCTGAGTGGGGGGTCCCTGTGCCATGGTCCCAGCAGGTGGCACGGTGACAGTGCGGGTCCGTGCCACCCTGGGTGTCCCTGTGCCATGTCCCTGTGTGATTTGGGGTCCCGGCAGGTGGCACGGTGACAGTGCGGGTCCGTGCCACCCTGGGTGTCCCTGTGCCATGTCCCTGTGTGATTTGGGGTGCCGGCAGGTGGCACGGTGACAGTGCGGGTCTGTGCCACCCCGGGGGACACGGCGGCCCTGCTGCTGGCCGTGCTGGGCCCCGAGCAGACGAGGGCGGCCGAGCTGCTGGCAGAGGCCGTGCACCAGGAGGTGACACTTGGGGACACGGAGCTGGACGGCGTCGACCCCGGAGTGTCCCCAGGGGACGTGGGAATCTGGATAGACCCCATTGGTGAGGGGCTGTGGGGTGGGGACGGGGACGGGACAGGGACAGGGATGGGGACAGGAAATGTTGTGGGGTGGGGACAGGGACGGGACAGGGATGGGATGGGATAGAGGGGACAGAAACAGGAATGGGGACAGGGAATGTTGTGGGGTGGGGACAGGGATGGGATGGGATAAAGGGGACAGGAATGGGGGACAGGGATGGGGACAGGGAATGTTGTGGGGTGGGGACAGGAATGGGACAGGGATGGGATGGGGATTGTGAGACGGGACGGAATGGGATGGGATGGGAACAGGGACAGGGACGGGATGGGGACAGCAACAGGGACAGGATGGGATGGGGACAGGGATGGGATGGGGACTGCGAGATGGGACAGGATGGGATGGGAACAGGGACAGGGATGGGATGGGGACAGGGCCAGGGCCAGGGCCAGGGCCAGGGCCAGGGCCAGGGCCAGCACCCCCCAGACCCCCTGGCACCCCCCAGACTCCACCAACGAGTTCATCGGGGGGCGCGAGGACGTGGCCGCCATCGATGGCATCGCGCCCGGGGGGCTGCGCTCGGCCCTGGTGCTCGTGGGGGCCTTCGACCGCCACAGCGGGGTCCCCGTGCTGGGGGTCATCAACGAGCCCTTCTTCCAGCGGGACCCCCAGACCCACAGGTATACCCAGAGCCCACACCTGGGACCCCTGTCACCCCCTGAACCTGCACCCTGGGGTCCCTGTCAGCCCTGACCCTGCACCCCAGGAGCCCTGTCACCCCTGACCCCGCACTGGGGGTCCCTGTCACCCCTGACCCTGCACCCCAGGACCCCTGTCACCCCTGACCCTGCACTGGGGGTCCCTGTCACCCACACTTCAGGATCACTGTCACCCTTGACCCTTCACCTTGGGGTCCCAATTCCCCCATTTTTCCCCCATCCCGGGGTCCCTGTCCCCCCTGAGCCCCCCATCCTGGGGTCCCAACTCCCCCATATCCCAAGGGTCCCTGTCCCCCCTGACCCCCCATCCCGGGGTCCCAACTCCCCCATATCCCAAGGGTCTCTGTCCCCCCTGACCCCCCATCCCGGGGTCCCAAATCCCCCATATCCCAAGGGTCTCTGTCCCCCCTGACCCCCCATCCCGGGGTCCCCATTCCCCCACACCCCTCACTCTGGGGTCTCTATCCCCCCCTCCCCGGGGTCCCACACCCCCATCCCCCCCACCCCGGTGTCCCCACCCCCCTGTTCCCCCCCCCTCCCAGCTCAGGTACCCCCTGTCCCCTCCCTCCCGCAGGTGGCGGGGTCGCTACCACTGGGGGGGTGGCGCACGGCGACACGCGGCTGTGCTCGCTGTCCCCTCCGGTCCCGCGGCCGCGTCCCCGCGTGGTGCTGAGCCGGGCCGAGGGCGCGGCGGTGCGGGGGGCTCTGGGCTCCCTGGGCGGGGGTCCCCCGCTCTTCGCCGCCGGGGCCGGTTACAAACTGCTGTGCGTGGCGCTGGGGCTGGCGGACGCCTTCGTGCTGTCGCAGGCCACCACGTTCGCCTGGGACTCGTGTGCCCCGCACGCCATCCTGCGCGCCCTGGGCGGCGGCGTGGTGGCCTTGGAGGGGGCGCTGCGGGCACGGCGGGAGGGGGGCACCGGGGAGCCCCCCGAGCTGCTCTACCACCGGCCGGACCCGGGCCGGACCGGGCCCGAGCGCTGGGCCAACCGCGGGGGGCTCGTGGCCTTCGTGCACCCCCCGCACCTGCGGGCCGTGCTGGCCGCGCTGGGCGACCTGCCGGGCTTGTGACACGGCGGGGGTGGGGGGCGGGGGGCTGGGACCCCGGGAGGAGGGGGATTTGGGGGGCTGGGACCCCGGGGTGGGGGTCAGGAGGGGCTGGGGGCAATGGGGTGGGGGATTTGGGGGGCTGGGACCCCGGGGTGAGGGTCAGGAGGGGCTGGGGGCAATGGGGTGGGGGATTTGGGGGGCTGGGACCCCGGGGTGGGGGTCAGGAGGGGCTGGGGGCAATGGGGTGGGGGATTTGGGGGGCTGGGACCCCGGGGTGGGGGGCCGGGGGTGCTGGGGGATATTGGGGGGGGGGGGTCGGAGGGGCTGGGACCCCAGGGTGGGGGTTAGGAGGGGTTGGGGGCGATGGGGTGGGGCATTTGGGGGGGCTGGAACCCTGAGGGGGGGGTATGGGGGGGCTGGGACCCCGAGTGTGAGGCATAGTGGGGCCAGGACCCCGGGTGTGGGGTCAGGGGTCACAGAGACCCCGGGTATCGGGTCGGGGGGATTTGGGACCCCGGGGCGCGGGTCAGGGGTTACAGGGACCTCGAGTTTGGGGTCGGGGGGATTTGGGACCCCGGGTGTGGGGTCGGGGGGATCTGGGGCCCCGGTGCGGGACGCGGTGGGAGCTCGGAGTCCCGAGTCCCCCGTGTGGGACCCTCGGTGTCCCCTCGGTGTCCCCAAATGCGCCCCCAATAAAGGGTCCCTCGCAGCCGCTCGTGTTTTGGCGGTCCCGGGGCGGTGCCGGTGCCGGTGCTGGTGTCGGTGTCGGTGTCGGGGCGGTGCCGGTCCCGGGGCGGTCCCGGTGCCGGTGCCGGTGCCGGTGTCGGTGTCGGTGTCGGTGTCGGTGTCGGGGCGGTCCCGGTGCCGGTGCCGGGGCGGTCCCGGGGCGGTGCCGGTGCCGGTGCCGGTGCTGGTGTCGGTGTCGGTGTCGGTGTCGGGGCGGTGCCGGTGTCGGGGCGGTGCCGGGGCGGTGCCGGGGCGGTGCCGGTGCCGGTGTCGGTCCCGGGGCGGTGCCGGTGCCGGTGCCGGTGCCGGTGCTGGGGCGGTGTCGGGGCGGTCCCGGGGCGGTCCCGGGGCGGTGCCGGGGTTCTCTCGGCTCGCCCCCGTCACATGATCCGGAGCCCTCGGGAAGGGCGGCGGTGAGCGGGATCGGGGGCGCCGGGAGCGCCGGGAGCGGGTGGGGAACGGCACCGGGACCGGGGGGAACAGGGGGGGGAAACTGTACCGGGACCGCGGGGACCGGGGGGGGACGGGGGGGAAACGGTACCGGGACCGCGGGGAGTGGGGGAAAGTGGTACCGGGACCACCGGAACCAGGGGGGGAACGGCACCGGGACCACCGGGAGTGGGGAGGGAACGGTCCCGGGACCACCGGGACTGGGGGGGGGAACGGTACCGGGACCACCTGGAGAGGGTGGAAGCGGTACCCGGGACCACCGGGAACCGGAGGGGGAACGGCACCGGGAGCGGGGCAGGGGGAGAGCAGCCCCGGGAACTCCGGGACCACCGGGACCGGGGGATGAAGCAGCACCGGGACCGGGACCGGGATCTGGGAGGGAGCGGCACCGGGAGCCCCGGCACCGGAGGGAGTGAGGGAGCGGTACCGGGAGCAGCGCCGGGCCGTCAGGCCGGGGTGGAGCGGTGCCGGTACCGGTGGCGGGGCGAGCCCGGGCCGGCGGTTCCTCGGTGGCGGAGAGCGGTACCGGCCGCGGGGCCGGCCCGGTGCCGGTGCTGAGCGGCGGCTCCCGCAGGACGGCGGGGCCATGGCGATCGAGGGGGGGATGAAATGTGTGAAGTTCTTGGTTTTCTTCTTCAACTTCATCTTCTGGGTGAGTCCGCGCCCGGGGCGGGGGGCACCGGGGGGGTCCCGGCGCCGGCAGAACCGGGCGGACCCACCCCGCCGCCCCCTCCCCACCTCCCGCAGCCTCGGATTTGGGGGTCCCGGGCAGCGGGGGGCGGGGGGGGGGGGTCCCGGTGTTGGGGGAGGCGCGGTGGGGGGGGGGGGGTTGTTGTCATTTTGGGTGAAGCCACATCCTGTCCCCAGCGGGTCCCGGGGGGCGGACAGGGGACCCCAAAGCGGGGGGGGGGGGGAACGGGGGAGACCCCCGGGAGAGGCGGGAGGCGGCTTTGGGGAAGTCGGGGTGAGGAAAGAGCGGCGAGAGCCAACGGCCGGAGCGGGGGGGGCCACACGGGGGGGACACGGGGGGGACACGGGGCCCCTTCCCGTCCCCCCCACGCGGGGAGGGAGCTGTCCCCACCCTGGCGGCGCCGGGCTGAGTCACCCCTGGAGTGCCGGGGGACGCGGGGGGGACACCCGGTGACACGGCGGGACACGGTGCCAGCCCCCCCCCGCGGCCCCCCCGCGCGCTGTTTGTGCAGCCGAGCCCACGCCCCGCGGGCACACCGGGCACGGGCGGGGGGGGGCGCCGCTCGCCGCTCGCCGGGGGTCCCCCCGCCCTCGGGAGGGGTCTGGGAGAGCGGGACGGACCCCAGGGGGGGGGTCCCGGTGGGATGAACCCCCCCCCCGGACTCGGCCGGGACCCCCGAGCGGGGTGGGTGGCGGCCCCCCCCGCGCTCTCGCGTGGCCGGAAGGCCGGACTTCCTGGACTTCCCGCTGCGGCCGCTGTCCCCTCCCGTGTCCCCTCCCGTGTCCCCTCCCCCGGGGGGGCTGCGCTGCTGTCCCCCCCCCCCCCAAGTTTGCCCCCAAACTGGAGCCGAACGCGGCGCCGCGGGGCGATTTGGGGAGGGGGGTTCTACGGGGGGCGGTTTGGGTAGGGGGGTTTGGCAGGAGGGGGGGGGGGTCCCGGCTGTCCCCGACGCTCTGTGCGCCCCCCCAGGTGTGCGGCGTGGCCCTGATCGCCATCGGCATCTACGCGCTGGTGGCCCTGGGTAGGGCCCCGGTGGCCCCGGTGGGCGGCTCCAGCTGGACCCCCGTGGGCATCGTGGTGCTGGGGGTCGTCATCTTCTTCACCTCCTTCTTCGGCTGCTGCGGCGCCTGGAAGGAGAGTTACTGCATGGTCACCACGGTGAGGGGGGGGCAGCCCGCCGGGACCCCCCCGAGACCCCCCCGAGATCCCCCGGGACCCCCCGACCCCCGCCCTTGGTGGGAACAGCACGATCACTGTCCCCATCTGACCCCCCCCCACTTTGTGTCCCCCCCCCAACTCAGCCCCTCATTGTGCCCCCCCCACTTGATTGCCCCACCCTGACCCCCCCCAGCACGACCTGACCCCCCCATGACCCCCCCGAGCCCCGCCCAGCCCCCCTGTGACACCCCCTGCCCCAAACCTCTCCTCTGACCCCTGCCCTGCCCCAGAACCTCTGCTGTGACCCCCCCAGACCCCCCAAACCCCCTTTGTGCCCCCCAGACCCCCCCAAACCCTCTCTGTGACCCCTCAAACCCCCTTTGTGCCCCCCCAGACCCCTCAAACCCCCTCTGTGACCCCCCAGACCCCCCAAAGCCCCTCAGTGACCCCTCAAACCCCCTCTGTGACCCCCCAAACCCCTCTGTGACCCCCCAGACCCCCTCTGTGACCCCCCAGACCCCTCAAACCCCCTCTGTGACCCCCCCAAACCCCCTCAATGACCCCCCAGACCCCCCCAAACCCCTCAGTGACCCCTCAAACCCCCTCTGTGACCCCCCTAGAACCCCCCAAACCCTGTCAGTGACCCCCCAAACTCCCTCAGTGACCCCCCCAGAGCCCCCCAAACCCCCTCAATGACCCCCCAGACCCCCCAAACCCCTCTGTGACCCCCCTAGACCCCCCCAAACCCCCTCTGTGACCCCCCCAGATCCCCCAAACCCTCTCAGTGACCCCCCAAACTCCCTCAGTGACCCCCCAGACCCCCCAAACCCCTCTGTGACACCCCCAAACCCCCTCTGTGACCCCCCCCGTGCCCCCCCCCAGTTCGCCGTCCTCCTCAGCCTCATCTTCCTGGTGGAGATCGCCGCCGCCATCACCGGCTACGTCTTCAAGCACAAGGTGGGGGTCCCTGCCCCTCCCCCCCGGGGGTCCCTACCCCCCTGTGCCCCCCCGGGGGTCCCTGCCCACCCCGTGACGCCCCCCCCCGTGCCCCCCCAGGTGCACGGGCTGGTGGAGGAGGGGCTGTGGGAGGCGGTGAGGAGGTACGAGCAGGACCAGGCGCTGAGCGCTGCCCTGGACGCCTTCCAGCAGGAGGTGAGCCTCGGGGCCAGCCCCAATTTGGGGAGGGGGCTTCTCCTGGAACCCCCCTCACCCCGAGCCTTTTTTTTTTTTTTTTTTTTTTTTTTTTTTTTTTTTGTTTGCCGGCAGTTCTCCTGCTGTGGGGTGGACAACTACACGGACTGGGCCAGCGTGGGGCCCTTCGGGGCCAACGACACCGTGCCCAGGTCCTGCTGCCGCGTGGCCACCGCCGCCTGCAACGTCCGGCCCACCCCGGCCACCGTGTTCGCCAAGGTGAGACCCCCGCCCCAATTCCTGCTCCGGCCCCTCGGGGGTGTCCCAGGACCCCCCCCCCTCACCCACACCGTGCTCCCCCCGCCCAGGGCTGCCTGCCGAGCCTCGAGGCGTGGGTCAAGAGGAACGTGCTGGTGCTGGCGGCCGTGGCGCTGGGCATCGCCTTCTTCGAGGTGAGACCCCCCAGATGTGGGCTGGGACCCCCCCAAATGTGGGCTGGGACCCCCCCCAAATGTGGGATGAGACCCCCATGAGGATGGGATTGAACCCGCTTTTCTGTGGGGCTGAGACCCCCCCCCAAATGTGGGCTGGGACCCCCCCAAATGTGGGCTGAGACCCCCCCCAAATGTGGGCTGAGACCCCCATGAGGATGGGATTGAACCCGCTTTTCTGTGGGGCTGAGACCCCCCCCAAATGTCGGCTGGGACCCCCCCAAATGTCGGCTGGGACCCCCCCCAAATGTGGGCTGAGACCCCTCCAAATGTGGGGGAGTCTGAGACCCCCCCTGAGATTGGGGTGGACCCCTCCTCAGTGTGGGGCTGAACCCCTTTAATGTGGGGTGACCCCCCCAATGTGGGGTGAGACCCCCGAATGTGGAGTGAGACCCCCCCCCCAATCTGGGGCTGACTGACCCCCCCCCATGTCAAACTGACCCCCCAGGTGTGACTGAACCCCCTTCTCCTTCTTCCCCCCCCCAAATTTAACTGACCCCTCCATGTCCAGTGGATCCCCCCATTTCTGAGTGACCCCCCCCCAAATTTAACTGACACCCCCAAGTGTCACCGACCCCCCCAGATCTGACCCCCCCAGTGTCACTCTCCATGTCCCCCCCATGTCCCTGTCCCCCCACCAATGTCACTCTCCCTGTCCCCCCCATGTCCCTGTCCCCCCCCCGGTGTCACTCTCCTTGTCCCCCCAGATCCTGGGCGTTGTCTTCTCCTGTTGCCTCATGCGGGGGATCCGCAGCGGCTACGAGGTCATGTAGCCCCCCCCCCAAAATTCCTAACCCCCCCGGGGGTCCTGGGGGGGGCCACGTGCCAACCCCCCCCACCCCGGGGGTCCTGGGGGGCTGGGGGGGCCCCCGGGTTTACAATAAAGAGGAAAAGCTTGTGGAGAGCCGAGCGTGACTGGGGGGGGCTTGGGGGTCCCTTTGAGGGGTTTGGGGGGGGTCTTTGGGGTTGGGGGGTCCCTCCTGGGTGGGACAGGAACCCTCCAGGGGGTTTGGGGGTCCCTAAGGGGGGTTTGGGGTCCCTCCTGGGGTTGGGGGGTCTCTGATGGGTTTGAGGGGGTCCATCCTGGAGTTTTGGGGTCCCCCCCCGTGCCCCATTGACCCCCTGGGGCCGGGGACTGGTCCTGGTGGCTCTGGGGGCTCCGTGTGCCACCCCGATGTCCCCAAATCCTCACGTGCCACCCCAATGTCCCCAAATCCCCTTCCAGCCGTGACGCCAATCAGAGCCAGGACAGGTGAGACCCTTGGGGGGTTCATCCCCCATTGCCCACCCGGGGAGGTTTATTTTGGGTCTGGGGTCTCTCAGCGGCGGCTCTGGGCTGGCCTGGGCAGGATGAGGGCCAGGGCCAGGTCCATAATCCTCCAAGTGCCACCTCAATGTCCCCAAATCCCAACCCCAACCCAAGCCAGGACAGACGAGTTTGTGAAGTTTACTCGCCATATTTGAGGGGGTTTATCTTGGGTCTGGGGGCTCTCAGTGGGTCTGGGGGCTCTCAGTGGGTCTGGGGGCTCTCAGCAGCGGCTCTGGGCTGGCCTGGGCAGGATGAGGGCCAGGGCCAGGTCCATAAACCTCCAAGTGCCACCTCAGTGCCCCCAAATCTCCTTCCACCCATACCCATGGGCAGAGCCAGGACAGACGAGTTTGTGAGGTTTACTCCCCATATTTGGGGGGGGTTTATTTTGGGTCTGGGGGCTCTTAGTGGGTCTGGGGGCTCTCTGGGCCAGCCTGAGCAGGATGAGGACCAGGGCCAGCTCCATGGGGCTCCAAGTGCCACCTCAATGTCCCCAAATCCCAACCCCAAGCAGAGCCAGGACAGACGAGTTTGTGAGGTTTACTCCCCATATTTGGGGGGGGTTTATTTTGGGTCTGGGGGCTCTCAGCGGGTCTGGGGTCTCTCAGCGGCGGCTCTGGGCCGGCCGGGGCAGGATGAGGGCCAGGGCCATGTCCATAAACCTCCAAGTGCCACCTCAATGTCCCCAAATCCCAACCCCAACCCAAGCCAGGACAGACGAGTTTGTGAGGTTTACTCCCCATATTTGGGGGGGGTTTATTTTGGGTCTGGGGGCTCTCAGTGGGTCTGGGGTCTCTCAGCGGCGGCTCTGGGCCGGCCGGGGCAGGATGAGGGCCAGGGCCAGGTCCACGAGGGCCGAGGGCAGGTAGGAGGCCGGCAGCCAGAGCAGCTTGGCGTCCCAGCCGGCGCTGTAGCGGCTGCGCGGGTGGCGCGCCCGCAGCGCGTGCTCCATGCACGCCGTCACCTTGGCCAGGTCGGGGTCGCAGAGCAGCGACAGCAGCAGGCGCTGCACCCGCAGGTCTGGGGGGACACGGCGGGGGGAAACTGAGGCACGGGGGGCACCCGGGGGCTGGGGGAGGGTCGGGGAAAAGGGGGAAACTGAGGCACGGGGGGCACCTGGGGGCTGGGGGAGGGTCAGGATAGGGGAAACTGAGGCACGGGGGGCACCCGGGGGCTGGGGGAGGGTCCGGGGAAAGGGGGAAACTGAGGCACGGGGGGCACCCGGGGGCTGGGGGAGGGTCAGGATAGGGGAAACTGAGGCACGGGGGGCACCCGGGGGCTGGGGGAGGGTCAGGATAGGGGAAACTGAGGCACGGGGGGCACCTGGGGGCTGCGGGAGGGTCAGGATAGGGGAAACTGAGGCACTGGGGGCTGGGGGAGGGTCTGGGGAAAGGGGGAAACTGAGGCACGGGGGGCACCTGGGGGCTGGGGGAGGGTCCGGGGAAAGGGGGAAACTGAGGCGGGGGTGGGATGCTGAATTTGGGAGGTGGGGAAACTGAGGCACGGGGGGCACCTGGGGGCTGGGGGTCTGGGGAAAGGGGGAAACTGAGGCACGGGGGGCACCTGGGGGCTGGGGGAGGGTCAGGATAGGGGAAACTGAGGCACTGGGGGCTGGGGGAGGGTCAGGATAGGGGAAACTGAGGCACTGGGGGCTGGGGGAGGGTCTGGGGAAAGGGGGAAACTGAGGCACGGGGGGCACCTGGGGGCTGGGAGAGGGTCAGGATAGGGGAAACTGAGGCACGGGGGGCACCCGGGGGCTGGGGGAGGGTCGGGGAAAGGGGAAACTGAGGCGGGGGTGGGATGCTGAATTTGGGAGGTGGGGAAACTGAGGCACGGGGGACACCTGGGGGCTGGGGGAGGGTCTGGATAGGGGGAAACTGAGGCACGGGGGGCACCTGGGGGCTGGGGGAGGGTCGGGGAAAGGGGGAAACTGAGGCACGGGGGGCACCCGGGGGCTGGGGGAGGGTCCGGGGAAAGGGGGAAACTGAGGCGGGGGTGGGATGCTGAATTTGGGAGGTGGGGAAACTGAGGCACGGGGGACACCTGGGGGCTGGGGGAGGGTCAGGATAGGGGAAACTGAGGCACGGGGGGCACCCGGGGGCTGGGGAAGGGTCGGGGAAAGGGGGAAACTGAGGCACGGGGGGCACCCAGGGGCTGGGGAAGGGTCGGGGAAAGGGGGAAACTGAGGCACGGGGGGCACCTGGGGGCTGGGGGAGGGTCAGGATAGGGGAAACTGAGGCACGGGGGGCACCTGGGGGCTGGGGGAGGGTCAGGAAAAGGGGAAACTGAGGCAGGGGTGGGACGCTGATCTTTGGGTTTTGGGGGAAAATAGGAAAAGGGAAACTGAGGCAGGGGGGACACATGGACATCTGGGGGCTGGGGGAGGGTCGGGGAAGGGGGAAACTGAGGCAGGGGTGGGTTGCTGATCTTTGGGGGATGCCCCAGAGGGGGGAAACTGAGGCAGGGGTGAGCCGCTGCCATTCGGGGGATGCCCCCAAAGGGGGAAACTGAGGCAGGGGTGAGCCGCTGCCATTCGGGGGATGCCCCCAAAGGGGGAAACTGAGGCAGGGGTGAGCCGCTGCCATTCGGGGGATGCCCCCAAAGGGGGAAACTGAGGCAGGGGTGAGCCGCTGCCATTCGGGGGATGATCCAAAGGGGAAAACTGAGGCAGGGGTGAGCCGCTGCCATTCGGGGGATGCCCCCAAAGGGGGAAACTGAGGCAGGGGTGAGCCGCTGCCATTTGGGGGATGCCCCAAAGGGGGTCTCCGGTGCCGTGCCCCCCCCCCGCAGCCCCCGGCCCCACTCACACTGGGGGAAGAAGTGCTCCCCGTAGCTGCTGCGCGTGGCCGGCTCCAGGCGCTCCCAGCGCAGCCGCAGCGACGCCTCCAGCGAGGCCAGGTCCGTCGCGTTGGTCTTGAAGAAGCCCGGCTCCACCACGCTCACCTTGACCCCAAAGTGCCGCATGTCCCGCCTGGGGAGGGGGCCAGAGGGGTCAGGGGGTGGCCAGAGGGGTCAGGGGGGAGATGGTCAACGGGGTCAGGGGGTGGCCAGAGGGGTCGGGGGGGAGATGGTCAACGGGGTCAGGCTGTGGCCAGAGGGCTCAGGGCATGGCCGGAGGGGTCAGGCCGTGGCCGGAGGGGTCAGGAGATGGTCAAAGGGGTCAGGGCATGGCCGGAGGGGTCAGGCTGTGGCCGGAGGGGTCAGGACATGGCCAGAGGGGTCAGGCTGTAGCCGAAGAGCTCAGGGCATGGCCGGAGGGGTCAGGCTGTGGCCGGTGGGGTCAGGGCACGATCAGGCGGGCTCAGGGCGTGGCCGGAGGGGTCAGGCTGTGGCCGGAGGGGTCAGGACATGGCCAGAGGGGTCAGGCTGTAGCCGAAGAGCTCAGGGCATGGCCGGAGGGGTCAAGCCGTGGCCGGAGGGGTCAGGCCTTGGCTGGAGGGGTCAGGCTATGGCCGGAGGGGTCAGGGCATGGCCGGAGGGGTCAGGCTGTGGCCAGAGGGGTCAGGGCATGGCCGGAGGGGTCAGGCCGTGGCCGGAGGGGTCATGGCACGATCAGGCGGGCTCAGGGCGTGCCCAGGGGCCAGCACCCACCGGAGGCTGTCCGAGAAGGCCTCGATGCAGAACTTGGACAGGCAGTAGCCGCCGCCGTTGGCCGAGATGCGCCCCAGCACGCTGGACGTGTTGACCACTCGGCCCCGCGCGCGCTTCAGCAGCGGCAGCAGCTGCAGCGTGACCTCGATGGCCCCGAAGGTGTTGACGGCCATGACCCGGCGGAAATCCTCGATGTCCATCCACTCCGTGGGGCCGATGGGGTCGGCCACGCCCGCGTTGTTCACCAGCCCGAACAGCCCTGGGGGGACACGGAGGGTGGGGACCCCCAAACTGACAGCCCGGGGGGACACAGAGGGTGGGGACCCCCAAACTGACAGCCCTGGGGGGACACGGAGGGTGGGGACCCCCAAACTGACAGCCCTGGGGGGACACGGAGGGTGGGGACCCCCAAACTGACAGCCCTGGGGGGACACGGAGGGTGGGGACCCCCAAACTGACAGCCCTGGCGGGACACAGAGGGTGGGGACCCCCAAACTGACAGCCCTGGCGGGACACAGAGGGTGGCACCCCCAAACTGGAGCCTCCAGTGTCCCCTGGGACCCCCAGATTGCCCTGGGGTGGGTCACACTGTGCTGTTCACCAGCCCAAACAGCCCTGGGGGGACACAGAGGGTGGGGACCCCCAAACTGACAACCCTGGGGGGGACACAGAGGGTGGCACCCCCAAACTGGCACCCCCTGGGACCCCCAGAGTGTCCCCACGCGCCCTGGGGTCAATGGGGTTGGCCACGCTGCGTTTGTTCACCAGCCCTGGGGGACAGAGAGTGGGAGACCCCCAAAGTCTGGGAGACCTCCAGAGTGTCCCCAGACTGACGCAGCAGGACCTGTCCCCTCTGTGTCCCCGCCTGTCCTCACTGTGACCTGCCAGGACCCTTCCACCTGTGCCCCCGGGACCCCCGCCCTGTGCCCACCTGGGACCCTGCCCTCCTCGTCCCTGGCAGCCCGGAGCTGTCCCCATTGTGTCCGAGGGGGGGTAGGGCTGTCCCCCCACCCACGGCACCTCCCGGGGGTCCGTCCTGCCCCACAGCCCCTCCCCATGTCCTCGTGTCCCCCCTCCACCGTGTCACAGCCCCTCCCCATGTCCCCCTGTTGTCCCCCCCCATGTCACAGCCCCTCCCCATGTCCTCGTGTTCCCCCCCCCCCCCCGTCACAGCCCCTCCCCATGTCCTTGTCCCCTTGCCCCTCCCCATGTCCCCTCTGTGTCCCCTCAGCCCAGCCTCGGGGACTCCATGTCCCCCCTGCCCCCGTGTCCCCTCCTTTGGTCCTTGTCCCTCCATGTCCCCCCTGCCCTCCCGCCCTTTCCCAGCCGCCCACCCCCTCCCCAAGCCCCCAGACCCTTTTTCCCCCCTCACCTTTCTCCCCCACCTCCCTCTGCACCCACTCCGCGGCCCGGCGGATGCTGTCGGAGCGGGTGACATCGAGCACGGTGGTCCTCAGGTGTCCCCCGGCGCTGTCCCCGCGCAGGCTCTCTGCGCCCTGCGGGGTCAGGCAGGCGGCCAGCACGCGGTAGCCACGCCGGGCCAGCCGCCGGGCCAGCAGGTTGCCGAAGCCGCTGTCGCAGCCCGTGATGAAGACGTGCTTGTCGGTCACGGTGGGCAGCGTGCGGCGGTCCCGCAGCAGCCAGCCCAGCGCCCAGGCCAGCGCCAGCAGCGCCACGTACAGCCACATGGCCTGGGGGGGGACAGGGACACGTGGGACCCCCCACCAGGACCCCCGAGAGGGGCGTGGAGGGACCCCCACCCTGTGTGACCCCCATTCTGTGTGACCCCCCCCCACTCTGTGTGACCCCCACCCTGTGTGACCCTCCCAGTGCCACCGGTGCCACGTACAGCCACATGGCCTGGGGGGGACAGGGGACACGTGGGACCCCCGCCAGGAGCCCCGAGAGAGACCCCCACCCTGAGTGACCCCCACCCTGTGTGACCCTCCCAGTGCCACCAGTGCCAGGGACAGCAACATGGCCTGGGGGGACAGGGGACACGTGGGACCCCCGCCAGGACCCCCGAGAGGGGCGTGGAGGGACCCCCCACCCTGAGTGACCCCCATTCTGTGTGACCCCCCCCCACTCTGTGTGACCCCAACTCTGTGTGACCCCCCACTCTGTCTGCCCCTCCCAGTGCCACCAGCGCCACGTACAGCCACATGGCCTGGGGGGGCACAGGGGACACGTGGGACCCCCGCCAGGACCCTCGTGCAGCCCCGAGGGACCCCCACCCTGTCCCACCCCACGTCCCAGTGCCACCAGTGCCACCAGTGCCAGGTGCAGCCTCGTGCTGGGCACCTGTGGGGGGCACGGGATCCGTGGGACCCCCACCAAGGTCACCCTGCACCCCAAGGAGGGGCTGCAGGGACCCCCACCCTGCCCGCCCCTCCCAGTGCCACGGGACGGGGACCTGGGGGGGACAAGGGACACCCCGTCCCCCCCCCCACCCATGTGGGACCCCCCAGCCCCCCCACAGGGGACAAGGGACACGCGGGACCCCCGCCGAGCCCCCCCGCGGGGCCCCGAGCCCCCCGCCCTGCCCCGAGCACGGGGGGCTGTCCCCCCGCGGGCCGAGCGGTCACTCGGGACTGACCCCGGCCGCGCTCCGGTCACTCGGGACTGACCCCGGCCGGGCTCCGCCTCCTCTGTCCCCACGGGTGACCGGGGGGGGGGTCCTCGCCCTCTCGGGGTGGGTGGGGGGCACCCCGAACCCTCTCGCGGGGCGGGGGCGAGCCCCCCGCGGGACCCCAGCCCCACCTTCCGCCGGTCGGGCCGGGCCGGGCCGGGCCGGGCCGGGATTAACGGGGCCGTGCGTCACCGGCCGGGCACGGGGGGGCTCCGGGGGGGGTCCCCTCGGGCCCCCTCCCCCCGCCCGGAGCAGCGGCGACCCCCGGGACCCCCGGGCCGGACCCTGCCCTGGGCGGGACCCCCAGCCCGGCTGCCCCCGCCTAGGGAGGGACCCGCGGGGGCCGCGCCCCCCCTGCAGGGCCCCGTGCCCCCCTCCAGGACCCCCATCGGGGGATTTGGGGTGTCAGGACCCCCATCCGGGCGGGTTTGGGGTGTCAGGACCCCCATCCGGGGGGGTTTGGGGTGTCAGGACCCCCATCGGGGGATTTGGGGTGTCAGGACCCCCATCTGGGGGGGTTTGGGGTGTCAGGACCCCCATCGGGGGATTTGGGGTGTCAGGACCCCCATCCGGGCGGGTTTGGGGTGTCAGGACCCCCATCTGGGGGGGTTTGGGGTGTCAGGACCCCCATCGGGGGATTTGGGGTGTCAGGACCCCCATCCGGGCGGGTTTGGGGTGTCAGGACCCCCATCCGGGAAGATTTGGGGTGCCAGGACCCCCATTGAGGAGATTTGGGGGGGGTCCCCACCTCCTTCCTGGGGCAGAGGGTGGTCCCGACGTCTATCTGGGGGGGAGAAAGGGGGTCCCCAGATCCCTCAGGGAGGCAGAGGGGGGGGCCCCAGGACCCTCGGGGGTCCCCACGTACCTCGGGGGGGCAGAGGGGGGGTCCCCAGGACCCTCGGGGGGTCCCCAGATCCCTCAGGGGGACAGAGGGGGGGCCCCAGGTGCCTCGGGGGGGCAGAGGGGGGTCCCCAGGACCCTCAGGGGGGCAGAGGGGGGGTCCCCAGGTGCCTCGGGGGTCCCCATGTACCTCGGGGGGGCAGAGGGGGGTCCCCAGGACCCTCGGGGGGGGCAGAGGGGGGGGTCCCCACGTACCTCGGGGGGGCAGAGGGGGGGTCCCCAGGACCCTCGGGAGGTCCCCACGTACCTCGGGGGCGGCAGAGGGGCTGCGGGCGCTGCTCCGGCCGCGGCCTCGGGGCCGTGTGAGCCGGGGGAGGGGGCGTGGACCCGGGGGGGGGGGGCGTGGGAAGCAGGGGAGGGGTCCGGGGGGTTTGGGGCGGGGGGGGGCCGCGGTCGCTCCTCCCCGTGCCTGGCACGGCCAAAGCTGCCGGGGCTGAACCCCCCCCCCCCGCCCCCAGACCCCTCCCCGAAAGCTCCAGGGTGGGGAGGGGGGGTTGGGCACCTTTTGGGGGGGGGTGGGACACCCCTGGCCTTGTGGGGGACCCCCATGCTGGGTGAGACCCCCCCCCCCCAGTGCTGGGAGATGGGGGGCAGTGCCTGGATTTGGGGGCTGAGACCCCCCCCCCCCCACGAGGAATTAAAGCCCTCCCACCCCCAGATCTGGGGGGGGATTAACCCCAAAACGTGCACTGACCCCCCGGATTTGGGGGAAATCACCCCAAAATGGGCCCTGCCCCTCTGGATTTGGGGGGAATCACCACAAAACGGGCCCTGACCCCCCCCCGGATTTGGGGGGAATCACCCCAAAATGTGCCCTGCCCCCCCGGATTTAGGGGGAATCACCCCAAAACCGGCCCTGACCCCCGGATTTAGGGGGAATCACCCCAAAATGTGCCCTGACCCCCCCCGGATTTGGGGGAAATCACCCCAAAACCGGCCCTGACCCCCCAGATTTGGGGGAATCACCCCAAAACAGGCCCTGCCCCCCGGATTTGGGGGGAATCACCCCAAAACGGGCCCTGCCCCTCTGGATTTGGGGGGAATCACCCCAAAACGGGCCCTGCCCCCCGGATTTGGGGGAATCACCCCAAAACAGGCCCTGCCCCCCCAGATCTGCGGGAAATCACCCCAAAATGGGCCCTGCCCCCCCCAGGCAATGAAAGCCGTGCCCCCCCCGGATTTGGGGAGCCCCCCCGGGGCAAACAGAAGGGCCCCTTTGTGCCCACTCAAAGCAGCCTCAGAGCCTCGTTAAGCACTAAAGAGGATGAGGGGGCTTAGGGGGATTTGGGGGGGGGGCTGTGCCAGGGTCCTGGCGGCCCGGCCTGACCCCCCCCCACCCCCCCGGGGCCCCCCCCACCCCCCAGATTTATTCCATCGCTCCCAGTGCCAGGGGGTGCCAAGGACACCGTGGTGAGACCCCCCCTCCACGATACTTGGCGGTGCTGGGGGGGTTCCCAGGGGTCCGGGGGGGTCCGGGGGGGGTCCCGGGGGGGGGTCCCGGGGGTCCCTCAGGAGCAGGAGGGCTGCAGCTGCCCCTTGTAGACGTACTCGAGGGCGGTGGCGATGGTCCTCATGTCCAGCTCGATGCTCCTGGCCCAGTTCTCCACGTCCCCGATCTCCTGAGGGTGTTTGGGGAGGGGGCTCGCAGGGCTCTGGGGAGGGGGCTCACCCCGGGGGGGTGTCCCACCCATCCCATTCCACACAGAGACCCTCTGGGAGCTCCTCAAGACCCCCCGGGAGCCCCCAGGTGCTGCCCAAGACCCCCAAGATGATCCCCAAGACCCCCTGGGACCTCCTGGGTGCTGCCCGAGACCCCCAAGATGTTCCCCAAGATCCCCTGGGTGTTGCCCAGGACCCCTCTGGGTGTTCCTCAAGACCCCCTGGGTGGTCCAAGACCCCCCCCCCCCGATGCTGCCCAGACCCTCTGGGTGCTGCTCAAAACCCCCTGGATGTTCCCTGGGACCCCCTGGGTGCTCCCCAACCACTCCAGCACAAACCCAGGGGTCTGGGGGCTTCACCCCCCCCTCCATTCATGGGTCTGGGGGCTTCATTTGCCCATTTCCCACAGGCCTGGGAACAACATCCCCCCCCTATATGGGTCTGGGGCTTCATCCCCTGCCCATGGATCTGGGGACCACATCCTCCTCTATATGGGTCTGGGGGCTTCATTCCCTCCCCCCTCATGGTCTGCAGACCACATCTCCATTCCAAATGGGGCTGGGGTCTACATCCCCCTTCCTTTCATGATCTGGGATCCACATCCCCCCCCCAATATGGGTCTGGGGGCTTCATCCCCTCCCCATGCATCTGGGATCCACATCCTCCCCTATATGGGTCTGGGGGTTTCATTCTCTCCCCTCCCAGTGCTCCCAGTAGCCCAGCTGCTCCCACAC